>NC_041233.1:121244737-121336902 GCF_002837175.3 Physeter macrocephalus | reverse complement strand
CATCAGTAAAATGAAACAGATGAATGTATAAAGAAGATGTGGCACATATATACAATGGACTATTACTCAGCCGTAAAAAGAAACGAAATTGAATTATTCGTAGAGAGGTGGATGGACCTAGAAACTGTCATACAGAGTGAAGTAAGTCAGAAAAACAAATACCATATGCTAACACGTATATATGGAATCTAAAAAAAAATGGTTCTGAAGAACCTAGGGGCAGGACAGGAATAAAGATGCAGACATAGAGAACGGACTTGAGGACACGGGGACAGGGAAGGGTAAGCTGGGACGAAGTGAGAGAGTGGCATGGACATACATACACTACCAAATGTAAAATAGCTAGCTAGTGGGAAGCAGCCGCATAGCACATGAAGATGTTAAAAAAAAAGATTAGCTGATTTTAAATTGTGATGCTAGGAGATGGACTGAGTTAAGGTTACCTTTTAGATGGCTAAAGCTTTCTACTAATTTTTTTTTTCCATTATAAAGATTCTTTTAGTGGAAAAAAATAAAGTTCAGTATGATGTAGAGGAAATAAAGTCCAAGCGTTCACACAGCCAAACAGCAGATGAAACAGATGGACTCTGAGCTGCCATAAAGCCCAGAAAATTCTCCTCTTTTGGCTCTTAGTTTGTAACTGGCATGAAAAGTCCATTTTTCTGCCATTGTGGTTGTAAGTTGCACAGCCTTCTGCTTTTTCACTCAATATACTGACCCTTCA
Source organism: Physeter macrocephalus (assembly GCF_002837175.3). Lineage (NCBI taxonomy): Eukaryota > Metazoa > Chordata > Mammalia > Artiodactyla > Physeteridae > Physeter > Physeter macrocephalus. The sequence goes on along the minus strand of NC_041233.1, from coordinate 121,336,178 downwards.
AAGTTTATATCATGGATCATAGAATAATAATTTATAAAGCATTTACTTAAAAATAAATATGGGAGATGGAGCTCCATGAAACTAATTTGGGCTCAATGCCCAGAGGAATCTCATATTGAGAATTTCTTGACTTAAATATTCAGTACAGCCACATATTAGCTAAACCTCCCGGTGGATTTCTATTTAACTCTGAGAAGGCCGAAAAATATATCACAGGGCCAGTATTAGTTCACATTGAACTGTAGAAAGGTTGTCTGTACTACAGTGATTTTGTACATGAATATACACAAAGCAATATACACGTGTGTTTGCAAACACGCAGCTAAAAGTCATGGTCATCTGATCACTGTTGGCTTCTAAACAGTCTGGCTGGTCTTTGGTTTTTGAGTTAAACAGCTACAAAGTTCACTCCTATGTTTTGCTCTGGTCTCTCAATGCAAAAAAAAAAAAAAAAAGTCTGTTGACAAGTGACAACAAAACCTGTGTTGAGAAATGGGGCTTTTCTTTTTAGCAGAGAGCACTCTTGGCCTCTTTTGAAAAGTCCAAGGTGCAAGCTGGAAGGAAGACTCTCCCTATAAACAGGTGAAGCAAGCTTCTGCCTACTTGATTAAGTCCTGTTCTTGGCTCCATTCAAGGACTCCTGGGGTGTGTATGCCTTTGCTACCCTGGCTTCATTAAGAATCGGTCACTCTCCAGGCTGTAAGTCTCTGAAAGTGTCCAAGAGGAGGAGCAGGAGGGGTGACCCTGGTATATGGAAAGATGCACCTAGAGAGTTTTACTGTTGCTTCAAAATCTGCTGTCTTGTACCTTCTTACTTCTTTCTCTTTCAGTGAACATGGAGATAATGGACATGTGCGTAAATACGGAGGCACATGTGTGTATTCCTTTTTCCTTTCTTTTTCTGACTGTGTTTTGTGTGTGTGTGTGTGTACATGTGCCCAGCAGCTTCTCCTAGGAGCACTAGATGAACCTACAGTGGCCCTGGGGAAAAGCCTGCATGTTGGGGGTCAGGAAGATCTTGGCTGCATTCCAGGCTGCACCACATATTAGCTGGGTGACCCTAACAACCACATTACTTTGAACTCAGATTTTCTTATTTGTTACGTGGGGACTCAAGCACCCACCTCAGGAAACTGCAGGGAGCATTGAGACAACAGGGCAGCACCACTGAGTTGGTTCACTTTTTCTTCTTCTTCTCCCTCTTCTGGCCTCTAACAGTCTTGTCTCTCTTTGCCATCCCTCTGCATTTAACTCCTTACCCCCAAAAGTAATTTGCATTAACTTGGAAAGAAAGTGTGTTTTAAAGGACTTGGTTCTTAACGAATACATTAAGAACTTTTAGGTTTCTAGTTTAGACATCTCATGATTTCAAACTTTTCAGTGTCTCCAACAATAAGTGTTTAAAAATTGCAGTGGACTTTCTTTTTTCCCAACCTCTGAACCCTCTTCCTAAGCTTGGGTGCAGCCCCACTCTGGGAGCCTTGATGGAAGGCAGGGAGTTCTGCCTTCCACTAGGGGAACCAGGAAGGAAGTACAGGCGGTACGTTAACTTAGCTCAGCCAGTCAGATGTTCCCAATGGAGTACTGAACTGGACTCAGCCCATCAGATGCTCCCAATGGAATGTGACTGTGGGGTGAATGATTCAAAGCAGCAAGGAGGGCTAGCGCAGCCGTAACACCCTCTGCAGGTAGTGCTGGGATCTGGTATAGTAAAGCGTTTGTTGTGCCAGCGATGGGTCAGGCATTCCACAGGGGCGGTACGTCTCAGTCTTCGCAGAAGACTTTCACTCTCAGGCAATTTCATCCAGGCTCTTTTGCCTTCTCTTTTTAGGCAGCTCTTCTGGAGAGGGATCTAAGGAGGGACTTGTGTCTGAGACCTTTTTGGAGCCATTTCCCGTCTTTTGAGCCATTGCCTGGGGATTCTCTCTCCTAGATTAAAGTGACAGGCTACCACCTTCTCTTAGGAAGCCTCACTGGTGAGTGCTGCTTGAAATTTAATTTTAGTAACCTGATTTTTTCCCTTATTTTTTTTATCGAAGTATATTTGATTTACATTGTTGTGTTAATTTCTGCTTACAGTAAACTAATTCACTTACACATATATATACATCCTTTTTTTCATATTCTTTTCCATTATGGTTTATAATAGGCTATTGAATATAGTTCCCTGTGCTTTACAGTAGGACCCTGTTGTTTATCCATTCTGTATATAATAGCTCACATGTGCTGACCCCAACCTCCCACTCCATCCCTCCCCAACCCCTTCCCCCTTGGCAACCACCAGTCGTTCTCTACGTCCCTGATTCTGTTTCTGTTTCATAGATAGTTTCATATTCTATGTTCCACATATAAGTGATATCATATGGTACTTGACTTCCTCTTTCTGACTTACTTCACTTAGTATGGTCCATCCATGTTGCTGTAAATGACATTCTTTCATTCTTTTTTATGGCTGAGTAGTATTCCATTGTTTGCATGTACCACATCTTCTTCATGCGTTCTTCTGTCAATGGACATTTAGGTTTTTCCATGTCTTGGCTATTGTGAATAGTGCTGCTATGAACATAGGGGTGCATGTATCTTTCTGAATTATAGTTTTGTCTGGATATATGTCCAGGAGTGGGATTGCTGGGTCAAATGGTAGTTCTATTTTTAGTTTTCTGAGGAACCTGCATACTATTCTCCACAGTGGCGGCACCAACTTACATTCCCACCAACAGTGTAGAAGGGTTCCCTTTTCTCCACACTCTCCCCAGCATCTGTTATTTGTAGACTTTTTAATGACGGCCATTCTGACCAATGTGAAGTGGTACCTAATGGTAGTTTTGATTTGCATTTCTCTTTTAGTGACCTGATTTTATTTCTTCTCCTCTCACTTCTTTACTTCCAAGTGTACATGTTTGACTGTGTATGTGTGTGTATCTCAGTGTGTTTCTTTCTCCTTGGTCTTCCCACATTAAAGTCTAATCTGGAGTCAAAAAGAGTTGACCCAATTCTGATATTTTTTATAAATGATATTTTTAATTTCATGGACTCCCATCCCACCTTTTGTTGTTGTTGTTTTCCACTTTGATTGAAATATAATTGACACACATCATTGTTTATGTGTAAGGTGTACAGCTTAATGATTTGACTTACATACATTGAGAAACAATCATCACAGAAAGTTTAGGTACCTTGCATCATCTCACGTAGATACAGAAACAAAGAGAAAGAAAAAAAATTTCTCCTTGTGATGAGAGCTCTTAGGGTTTACTCTCTCAGCTTCCCTACATATCATACAGCACTCATCATGTTGTTCATGACATCTCTAGTACTTACTTACCTTATGAATGGAAATTTGTTCCTTTGACCACCTTCCTCTAATTCCCCCTTCCCCTACCCTCCGCCTCTGGTAACCACAAGTCAGATTTCTTTTCTTATGAGGTTGCTGGGTTTTTTGTTTTGTTTTGTCTTTTAGATTCCACATATAAGGGAGATCATGCAGTATTTGTCTTTCTCTCTCTGACTTATTTCACTAAGCATAATGCCCTCAAGGTCTATCCATGTTGTGCAAATCCTTGTTTTCTGTGGCTGAAATACATGTATATGTGGATGTGTGTGTGTGTGTGTGTGTATACACACACACACACACACACATACCACAACTTCTTTATCTATTCATCTGTAAATGGCCACTTACAAATAACGCTGCAATGAACTTGGGGGTTCAGATATCTCTTCGACATAGTGTCTTGGTTTACTTCAGATATATTCCTAGAAGTGAAATCTCTGGATCATATGGTAGTTATATTTTTAACGTTTTGAAGAGCCTCCATACTGTTAGTGGCTGCACCAATTTACAATCTTTCCAATGGTGCACAAGGGTCCCCATTTCTCCTCATCCTCTCCCACATCGGTTCTCTTGGCTTCTTGATGATGACCGTTCTAACAGGCCTGAGGTGATATCTCATTGTGGTTTTGCCCTCATCACATTTTATCCACATTAAACTGTAGACCTGAGGATAATAATTTGGGTGTATGCATCAGTCATTCATCCTAGGTCTATTTATAAAACTTCAAGGATACCATGGCCCTGCACCCACTACTGCAAATGATCAAGGCCCAGAAGCCCTCCTTGGAAAGTGTCAAGAGTCCAAGTCTCAAGTCCATTGCAATCAAATGCATTTCCAGTGAGCCTTGCATAAATGTTCCGAAGGACCCTTGCATAAATGTTAGAATTCATATGTGACATCCTGCATAGTAAGGGAAAGGAAATGAAACCTCAGTTCAGTCTTGTTCTTGGGGCAGTCCAAGATTCACAGATTCCCGGTAGCAGGTGATCAGCAGATGAAGGATCGAGTCTTGGCAGGGAAAGGGAGATCTGTGTGAGGGCTGTAATTTTGGAGTTTTCCCCCAGGAGACAAACAGAACTGTGTCGAAGGACGGATCGTCAGCCAGGGAGGACAGAAGGAGAAGAGAGGCGTGAACCTTCAGCGTGCACACGGAGAAAGGAGAATTCATGAAAAGTGATCCCAATCTAGCAGTCAGTGCTTAGATAAATGAGAAAAAAAAAATGAGGGAAAAAAAGAGAAAAAGGAAAAGACATTATCTCTCAGTTATGTTTTCTATCTTCTTAAGGATTTATCCAAATCTTCGTCAAAACGTTCTAAGAACATTTCGTTTTTCTTTCTGCTTAACTTGCTTTAAACTTTTAAACTATCTTGGTATCATTCTTTAGCACGGGCAGAGAGAAGGTTTTTTTTAAAAAGGGGTTCTTTGGGGATCATTAAATATAGTTTTTAATCTGTTTCACTTGATTTTTATTTTAGTAATACCCAGAGGAATATTCATCTATGAATCAGTCTGAAATAATGGAGCTTGGAATAATTGTATTTTGGAGAAATAGGTCAGTTCACAGCTGCCACTAAAAAGGTAACATCTTGTAGCAATAGTTCTTTCTGAAGGCCAGTCATCAAAACTGTTGCTAAGTCACCTAGTCCATGTGTTTTAAACTTGATATTAACGGTTAGAAATGTACACATGTAGTTTTTTGGGGGGGCGGTGCAAATTTTTGAAGAACAATACTTTAGGTTAAAGAAGATAGGGAGTATGGGGCCAAAATTCCATCAATTATATTACTCCTGTGCACTTCACCTGATTTGAGAAAGGTCATAGAGGTTCTTCCCCAATAATGAACACTTGACTGATGAACTTTCATACACACAATTCAGTATCTGTATAGACTGACCCCCTCTTCCTGCCCTCCGGGTTTTTCCTGGGACACCGGAGAGGGCATGAGATGCTGCTGCCACCTGGTGGTCAACAGGGGTAACTAACATTTACCCCCAAGCTGTTCCCTCCCGGGCATCCTCCATCCAGTTCAGTCCAGGTCCGCTGTGTTCAGTAAACATTTATTGAGCTTACATGAGGGCCAGGCATTGTGATAATTCCTCAGGGGACATGCCTGTCCCTGTCTACTTTTCCTTTTTTACCATTTACAATTTAGTTTATTTAATCTCGTGCAATTGCTTTCTTGGGAACGGACTCATTCTCTTTTACCCTCTCTGTCCCCCTATCCTCTCTCAGTTCTTTCTCGATTCCTTTAGAAATGGTTAGCTCTCTTCTCCTTCTTGCTTAGCTTCCATCTGGGCACCACCAATGACACTAACCATGACTTAAAGCGAAAATGTTATGCTGTTAGACATTGTTCCAAGGAAAAAGGAAATCATACAATTTACAGTTTATCCACAGACTTCTAAAGGCTTCAAAAGGGCCCAGAGTTTCACAAAAGAAGCTTTTTGTCTTCCCATCTAATTGCATCTATACTATTTTTACTCATTTTTCCTGAGGCACCAACATTGAAGAAAAATATTTCTAATTCTTTTCATCCATTTTCTATTTTCTAGCCATAGTAAATTTTCCTTTTTCTTTTTTTTATTTCTGCATTATTCTTTATACAACTCGATTTGATAAAGAACATATTAAATAGATATAAAAGAGAAAAGTATGATACATACTTAATAGCATTTACCATGAGGCTGACTAGCAACATATCAGATATGCTCTTTCCTTTCTTCAGCAAATTTTCTGATTTTGCACCAAGCGGAGCATGCACAGTGAGCTGTGAAAATCAACAATGGTAGGGGACAGGTAATTTAAAAGTCAGATTCCAAATATTTGGAGGGAAAAAAATTAAATGGTCGTGTTCTCTGGTGAAGACACTGATTGTTTAGCACAATTTTGGAATCAGCCAAGTGTTTAAGGAAAATGTATATGCAGATTTTGGGGCTCCTCCTCTGGCTCCCTCCTTTCCATAAATTTTCCTTTTTCTATTTCTCAGCTCATTGTGGGTTATATCAGCTTGCTTGAGATTGTTAGTAAGCATAATCATCATTGATAAAACTGCTTTTAGGGAAAATTCATTTGAACTCAAACATGTAGCTAAAAGCTTTTGAAATGTAGTCCACTTCAACAAGAGACTTTTCTGCAATTAAAAAACATAAATTAGGGGCTATTTTATTTATAATATTAAAAAGATTTGTAACTTCATAGATTAACTTATCATGGACTCTCTAAATAACATGATCTCCTGAATGCATTTAAATTGTGATTCAATTGTAAAACATTTAGAAATAGAGGTTGCTATAAATCCAGTGGGGGTAAACACAGAGCCAGTAAGAATCAAAGAATTTGGGAAGAATCACATAATTTCAGGATTCTGTTAGTTCCACTAAGTGTGCACATATCTGAAATAGTCTTATTTGTAATCAAAGCATTTTTGAAGACTAATTATAATAAGAACTATGTAACCTTCAAAGAAATTCCCAGAATTCCTGGTGGGATTGCTAAATCAAAGGGCATGTACATTTGTAATTTTGATAGATATTGCCAAGTTCCCTCCATAGAGATTACACCAATTACGTTTGTATCAATTTGTAAACCCCCAAAGACGTCATTATTATTGGTTTATACAGTCAGTGTTTATTAAATGTATCCAAACATTTATGGTTTCCTTTGCTATTCATTCCTTCCTCATCTCTGGCCCTCCATATGGGATTATTTTCCTTTTTAAAACTACATCCCGGACTTCCCTGGTGGCACAGTGGTTAAGAATCTGCCTGCCAAGGCAGGGGACACGGGTTCGAGCCCTGGTCCAGGAAGATCCCACATGCCGCGGAGCAACAAAGCCCACACGCCACAACTACTGAAGCCCGTGCGCCTAGAGCCTGTGCTCCGCAACAAGAGAAGCCACCACAGTGAGAAACCCATGCAACACAACGAAGAGTAGCCCCCCCTCGCCACAACTAGAGAAAGCCCGCGTGCAGCAACAAAGACCCAATGCAGCCAAAAAGTAATTAATTAATTAATTTTTTTTTTTTAAGTACATCCCTGGGCTTCCCTGGTGGTGCAGTGGTTAAGAATCCACCAGCCAATGCAGCGGACACGGGCTCGAGTCCTGGTCCAGGAAGATCCCACATGCCGTGGAGCAACTAAGCCCATGCGCCACAACTACCGAGCCTGCTCTCTAGAGCCTGCGAGCCACAACTACTGAAGCCCGTGTGCCTAGAGCCCGTGCTCTGCAACAAGAGAAGCCACTGCAATGAGAAGCCCGTGCACAGCAACGAAGAGTAGCCCCCGCTCGCCGCCCCCCGCTCGCCGCAACTAGAGGAAGCCCGTGCACAGCAACGAAGACCCAACGTAGCCAAAAATAAATAAATAAAATAAATTTAAAAGTATATCCCTTAGAATTTCCTTTAGTGAGTTTCTGCTGTGGTGAACTCTCTGTTTTGTTTGAATGAAAATGTCTTTATTTGCCCTCCTCCCTGCAATAATTCTAGGCTGACAATTATGGTCTCTTAGCACATTGAAAAATCTCAGCCTTTAAGCTTCCTTTGTTGCTGTTAAGGACTTAGGTCTCAGTCTGACTGTAACTCTTTCCAAGGTAATTCATGTTTCCCCTTCTGGTTGCTCTTAAGGTCTTTCTCTTTGGATTTTAAAATAATTGATATTGTTTTAGGGTTTTTCAGAAATTTCTTTTGCTTTGTTTCAGTTTCCTTTGATGTGTCTAGATGTGGATTTTCTTTTTCCTGCTTAAGATTTGATGAACTTCTTAAATCTGTGGATTTGTCTTTTTTATTAGTCATTAGTTATTATCCTTTTAAATATGGTCTTTTACTTATTTATTTCATCCTCTCTAGACTCTCAGTAAATGTATATCAGACCCTCCTCTTCTGTCTTCTATGCCTTTAATCTTCTCTTCTGTATTTTTTGTCTTCTGTGCTGCGTTCTAGATCAGTTCTTCTGACCAACATCAACATCCAGTTCAGGAATGTTCTCTTTAGCTCTGTCTAGCCTGCTGTTAAACTCTTGTTGAGTAATTAATTTCAATTACAGAGTTTTCAATTTTACAAGTTCTGTTTGTTTCTTTGTTAATGTCATGTTTATAGTTTCTGGTTTCCTAGAGATATTTTCAAGCGAGTTTTTTACTGCTTAATGCATAAATGCAGTTGCTTCATAGCATCTGCCTGGGCCTCCCAGTGTCTGAGGTGTCTCTGTGGTGGCCATGAACATGCACCTCTCAGATATCTGGTGATTAAGAGCATAAATAGCTGATGGCACCAGCTGCTGTGCTCTGGTCCCCATGACCACATTCATGCAGAGGACATGTCCAGGCACAGCAAAGACCAGATGAAAACCTGTTTATGGGAGACACGAGACTCCTTTGACAGGTGACTTTGGCCCAAGGACTCCCCTCCAGCCTTACTGAAATTTCTTACCACTGCATTGCAGTTTAAGACTCTCCCACCTAACCTTCCATCCTTCCCTGTCTCCTTCACAGGGGCCTGAACTGAGGTGTGGTAGGTCCCTAAGCCCCCGCCATTCCCTTTATGCCTCTTCATTTTCCTTCACGGGCATTTCCCCTCATAAATTCTTGCATGTCTAGTCTTGTCTTGGTGTCTGCTTCCTGCTGCACCTCAACTAGCCCGAGTGGTACCAGGAATAACCCAAGGCAGTAGATGAGAAATGTGTATTTGAGATTGCCCCATGCACTGCTAAGTGGACCAGGAGGACGCCAACCTGGTTGGTCGGTGGGGCACGAACCATCCTTGGCACAGGGTGGAGGCTTAGTTACTAGCGATTTCACCAGCGGTGATGTGAAAAAATGCCCCAGTGCCAGCGCTATAGCAGTGATACAGGCACTCAAGCGATATGGGAGAGCCATACCTACAAAAACAGAGAGTTGACTGGTTACTGTTAAATTGTACTGATGCCCTGCAGAGGGATAATGAGAAACTGAGGGCAGTTAATGGCTAAGTGTGAGAGCCTCAGTGGTAACTTAGAGAGGGGCCCTCCTCTCCTGCAGTGGAAGAGCAGACGCAGTGGAGAGTGGGCTGAAGACAGCTGTTAGAGACGTCTGCAGGCTTAGCCAAGGCAGGCCTGTAACACAAAAATTTGAGCCCCATTGGGGAAAACCTGAGACTCTGAAACATACGATGGGGTCACCTGAATGGATGCCCTGTGCGTGTCAGCTCTGTAACCACCAGCCACCTCCATCCTCCAGGCTTACAGAGGTGCCCACTTTTCCCCAGTCAGAGTTAGCACTTGTGCTAGATGGGAAGACACTGCAGAGACCTTGCCTACGAGGCAACGGTTGTCCGCTCTTGGGGGTCCCCACCTCTTCTCTTGGCAGCCAGAATGATCACTAGGGTTACATCCCAGTGCAACCCAGCTGAAGATGGGCTGGGCATGATAAGGGAGGAAAGAGACCATACACCAAAAGAATGACAGGAAGCATCCAGCATCTGCCGGCAGGAGCCAGGGGAGCAGCCCTGGAATTCAATTGTAAAGATGCTCAAGGCTAGTGGAACGTGACACTGGATAAGCAATTTCTTGGGAGATGGGATTTAATATCCTGGCAAGTACCCCAGGGGATGGGGAGAGTTCCTTGCTGGGGCGGCTCCTGGAAGCCTGGAGAAAGGGATGACCAGTATGCAGCTAAGTGGAAAGGCCTGAGGTACCCAGGCAAACGGTAGAGTCAGGAGATGCTGGGATGGATGGATGGTCTCACTTCAAGGGGCCGGGATGACCAAGAAGTCTCTGTGAGACACACATACTCTAGAGGGTGGGAAATGAACCCTGTGAAGACTCAGAGCCCTGCCATTGGGCAGAAGACTTTAGAGCTCAGAGATCTGGCACATCCTGGAACATGTCCTCTAAAATAACATCCCTACAACAGGAAAGGAAGCACTGCCCCTGGTGGGATACCCTTGGGTCCTGGAAGCAGTGCATTCCACAGCTGAGAATACTGTCGCCTCCATCTACTGGATGGTGTGAAGGCTGCCAGCTTTGAGTGGAACAGAAAGGGCTCTGGCACAGGTTCAGGCTCTGGTGGTGCAAGCAGCCTTATTGGGCCATATGATGCAGCAGACCCTGTGAGGTTGGAGGTGTCAGTGGTGAGAAAAGATGCGGCGTGCAGCTTGCTGCAAGCCCCAGTGGGAGAATCAGAGTGGGAGCTACCAGAGCAGGAATATATGCTTATGGGGGAGGCTGAATGGAGAAGGAGAAGTGGATCAGCGGTGCACGGGCCTCCCTGAGGGAGCGGGAAGTGATGGGTGGAGAGCACGGCGGGAGGGGGACCTTTCCTACAGGGAGAGATGCTCTCTGCTGTGGAAGGAGGAGGGGAGGGAGGCAGATCGGGGAGCTTCTACTTTAGGGGACAGGAAGTTGGGGTGATGCCCACATGGTGGCTATTGCCTGTCTTTATGAAGCAGGACATGAGGCCATCAGCTGAGAAGAGGAGGCGATGGGGTGAAAAGGAAGGGATATTGGCAGACAGAGAGGATTTCTAAAACAGGAGCTGGTGGCTCTTCCTATTTCTTTTCTTGTTTTTTTTTTGGCTGCACTGGGTCTTCGTTGCTGTGCGCAGGCTTTCTCTAGTTGCGGCGAGCGGGGGCTACTCTTTGCTGCAGTGCGTGGGCTTCTCACTGCTAGTTGCGGCGAGCAGGGGCTACTCTTTGCTGCAGTGCGTGGGCTTCTCACTGCGGTGGCTTCTCTTGTTGCAGAGCACGGGTTCTAGGCGCGCAGGCTTCAGTAGTAGTGGTTCGTGGACTCAGTAGTTGTGGCGCACGGGCTTAGCTGCTCTGCGGCATGTGGGATACTCTCGGACCGGGGCTCAAACCCGTGTCCCCTGCGTTGGCAGGCGATTCTTAACCACTGCGCCACCAGGGAAGCCCTCTTCCAGTTTCTAAAAACTACTTACATTTTGGAGCTGATTGAAAAAGAGTAAATGTATTACATTTGGAGTATTTTGCAAACAAAAAGGATTTTGAATGACCCTGTTGGTAGGCATGAGAAATATATTTCCAGTGTTATTTTGACTTTTAGTAACTCTTTGAATGACATAACCCTTTTGATTGTGCCTCAAAAGAGTGGCCATGGAGGAAAATTTGTATTTCTTTTGTGAGCTTCGGTGAAAAGTAATCCACAGAATTCCATATAAAGTTTAGGTAGCCGGAAGACTAAAGGGATTTGCTTCTTTCTGGTTTTCTTGATTACTTTTGTTAGATTTCTAACTTTTATTTTGGAGCATTTTATTATAGCTACGGAGTCAGTTTGCCTCAGAATGAATCCTGGCCTCTATTTATGAGCTACGTGAAACTGGGCAAGCAATTTGTTATCTTTGTGTCTCCGGTAACAAGGGTAGAATAATAATATGTACTTCATGGAGCTGTTGTAAGGAACAAATCCGATGATGTATGTAAAGTGCCTGGCTCAATAAAGCTTAGCTGTCCTTGTCATTTTTAATGGTTGAAAAATATCCCACTCTATATGACTATCACAATTTATTTAGCCAACTGCCCATTGATAGATATTTACATTGCTTCTAATATTTTTGCTGTAATAAACAAAATTTGGTAAATATACGAAGATGTGGGGCAATGGGGTTTCTTACATACTGTTGGTGGGGGCGTAAATAGGTACCAACCCTTTAGGAAATAGTTTGACGCTACTCTGTAAAGCTGAATATGAACATGCAATGTGACGCACTAATTCCATGCCTAGGCATACATCCTAGAGAAACTGTTACATATCTGTGCCAGGAGATTTGTGTAAGAACAGGCACAGCAGCCCTGTTCTTGGTAGCCCTAATGGAAAGGACCCAAATGTCCAACAACAGTAGACTGGATAAAGGTGGCCTTGGAAACAAACGAACTACCACTATGTGCAACTCAGGAGAAACTCACAAGCGTTTGACATTTGACGAAAGAAGCAGGTCATATCCTAAAATTCATATGGAATCCCAAGGGGCACTGAATACTCAAAATAATCTTGAAAAAGAAGAAAAAGTTGGAGGGCTCACACGTCCTGGTTTCAAAACTTACTAGAAACCTCTAGTAATCACAAAAATTTGGTGTTGGCCGAAAGACAGACATATAGACCAATGGAACAGAATAGACAGCTAAGAAGTAAACCTTTACGTGTACAGTCAAATGATTGTCGACAACCATTCTATGAGAAAAGGACAGTCTCTTCAACACATGTGATGGGAAAACTGGGTATAGACAGGCAGAGAATGAAGACGGACTCTTACCTTAACCATACACAAAAATTAACTCAAAATGAATCAAAGACCTGAAACTATAAAACTCAGACCTAGAACTATAAAACTCTTTGAAGAAAACATAGGGGAAAAGCTTCTTGAACTCTGGACTTGGCAAAGATTTCTTGGATATGATATCAAAAACACAGACAAAAAAATAGATCGAAATTAAAGACTTCTGTGCATCAAAGGACAAAATTAGCAGAGAAAAAAAACCAACCCACAGAATGGGAGAAACATTTGCAAATTATATATCTGATAAGGGGTTAATATCCAGACCATATAAAGAACTTCTGAAACACAACAACAAAAAAACAAGCAACCCGATTAAAACATGGAGAAAGGACTTGAATAAACATTTATCCAAAAAAAGATACACAAATGGCAATAGGCACATGAAAAAAACGCTCAACACTATTAATCATTAGTGCAAATCAACACTAGTGAGACGCTACCTTACATCCATCAGTATGGCCACTATTAAAAAAAACCAAACAAACAGAAAATAACACGTGTTGATGAGAATGCGGAGAGATTGGAACCTTTGTGCACTGTTGGTAGGAATTTAAAGCAGTGCTACCGCTGTGGAAGACAGTGTGGCAGTGCCTCAAACAATTAAAACTAAAACTACCATGTGATCCAGCACTTCCTCTTTTGTGTATATACTCAAAAGAATTGAAAGCAAGGACTCGAAGAGATATTTGTACATCCATGTCCATAGCAGCATTATTCACAACAGCCAAAATGTGGAAGGAACCCAAGTATCCATCAATGGATAAATAGGTAATCAAAATGTGGTATACATATATACAATGGAATGAATTTCAGCTTTAAAAAGTAATGAAATTCTGATACATGCTACAGCATAGAGACCTTGAGGACATTATGCTAAGGGAAATAAGCCAGTCAATAAAGGGCAAATACTGTATGACTCCCCTTACGTGATGTACCTAGATTAGTAAAATTCATAGAGACAGAAGTAGAATGGTGGTTGCTAGGAGATTGCGGGGAGTGGCGAATGAGGAATTATTGTGTGACAGGTACAGAGTTTCCACTTGGTGAGACAAAAAGAGTTCTGTGGACGGATAGTGGTGATGAAAGCATAATAATGTGACTGTACTTAATGCCACAAAATGTACACTTAAATATGGTTAAGGTGGTAAATTTTATATTATGTGTATTTTACCACAATTTTTAAAAAGGAGCAGGTCACAAAATAATGCATACAATAAAATTCCACTTACATAAAGTTCAAAAACAGGCAAAACTATGCTTTCATAGATGGTAAAACTGCCCCAAAAAAAGCAAGGAAATGATTCTTAGAAACATCAAAACAAACGGCAATCCTTTCTACTGGGGATGGGGGGGGTGGGGGGGATGAGGGAGGGGCCTCTGGGTGCCGCCTACGTTCTGTTTCTTGGTTCGGGTTATATACGGATGTTTGCCTTATTACCCTCTTGAACTGTACAGATACTTTAGATATCATTTATATTTGATATATTTCATAGTTAAAAAGGAAAAGAAAAAGTTAAAAGCACTTTACTGCCACAGATTATTCAATCAGACTATATTGTGGAAAAAGCATCTAATGGTTTGCTGGAAACTTCGCAGCCTCCCACCAAAATAGCTCTAAGATTTCTCCTGTTCGTTGGCCCTGGTGGATTTGGAGTTGGCAGCAAGTGACACCACACAAGCTGCCGGGCATTGTGGGGGGAGGTGACAGAGCTAAAGAGACCACCAACAGATGGGGCTTCAAAGGGGATCTTGATTTTTCTTTCATTCCTCTTCATGACACTGCTACATTCACAATTTTTTGGTTGTTAAAAAGCATCAGGCGAGGAGTTCCCTGGTGGCCTAGTGGTTAGGGTTCAGGGCCTTCACTGCCGTGGCTTGGGTTTAAAACCTGGTCGGGGAACTGAGATACCGCAAGATGCAAGGTGCAGCAAAAAATAAAAATAAATAATAAATAAATAAATAAAATTTTAAAAAGCATCAGGTGAATTTCTTTTAACCTAAATAATGTAGTTCAGCGTAGAAAGGAAAGATGTGCTTAACAAATATCTAACTCAAAACTCTGCTTGAAAGTGTTTCTGGTGACCGACCAGGCAGGCATCATCAGTATTATCACCCACAAGAATTTGCTGGGCACTCACAATGTGCTTTATATGAGATGAATGCTGTGATTTCTGATGAAAAAAAAACTTGAAAAATATTATTCACTAGTAACCAAGCAACTTTTTGCATTCCAAGAACTTCAAATAAAATATAAACAACTTCAGATTCTCTTGAGTATGAAAGACAAAAATAATACACGCCATGCCCACAGCATCTAAAGAGCTGGATGCTCTCCCCTGGGGTAAGGAGTTGGGAAGCACACGGTCAACATCAAGGATTTGGAGGAGGTTATCACTGTAAAATATGCAGGATCAATAATAGGATAAGGAAGTCAATCCTGGTAGAGTCAGAGGGCGATTACTATATTGCAGCGCTAATGAATGAATTACAGCTACACATGGCAACCTGGACGAACCAATGCTAACGGGGAAACATGTCACAGAAGAATATAAACATCATGATTTTATTTAAAAGTCCATATGATGTTCATAAGTAGGGAAAGCTATTCTGTATTGTTGGGAAAGCATATCTGCGGGGAAATAATGAGAGAGTGACCTGCATAGGGAAGAAGGGGCGGGGGGGCGACCCGGAAATGATGGTGAGGGAGCTGCTCTCCGACAACCGTCATTTGCTGTTTCTTGACTTGGGTCATGGTTACACCTGTGCTTGTGTTAGACTCTACATTTGTATCTGTTATATGGCTCAAAGCATCAATAAAAAGCATGACGGCATTTTACTCGTTGTGAGAAATGTGAAGATGGAGCCCGTAATGTTTTGCTGTGGTGATTTTCCCCTTGAGCCGCCCAGACCTTTCTAAGATACTGACTTTCATGAACTAGAAAAGTCTTTTCTTTCTCTTGATCAGAGCAGGGGCACATCAATGTGGGTGGGGGTGGGGGGAGGGTGTGTGTTGTTTTTTGGTTTTTCCTTCTCTTTCTATTGCTATTTCTCCTTCCTTGGCTATAAGGAGAGAATTGAACCCAATGAGAGTCTTTTCCATCCGCCTGTCAATTCAGGGGACACGGGTTCGAGCCCTGGTCCGGGAAGATCGCACATGCCGCGGAGCAACTAAGCCCGTGCGCCACAGCTACTGAACCTGTGCTCTAGAGCCCGTGAGCCACAACTACTGAGCCCACGTGCCACAACTACTGAGCCCACGCGCCTAGAGCCTGTGCTCCGCCACAAGAGAAGCCACCACAATGAGAAGCCAGAGCACCGCAACGAAGAGTAGCCCCCACTCGCCGCAACTAGAGAAAGCCTGCACGCAGCAACGAAGACCCAACGCAGCCAAAAATAAATAAATAAAAATTTTTTTTTTAAAAAGAGCCTTTCCAAAGACTTCGTTTCTTTTAGAAACGTGTGTGTGTGCGCATGTCTGACCCGTGAAAGGATAAAATTGGACCCTTGGGGACAGCCACCGTACATAACTTAGTGCTAAAGAACAGGTCTTCTGAAGAGCAACTGACATCTGCAGAGTGTCACGAGTTTGTAATAAATATTCCACACAGGAGCACCTGGTCCATCGGGTCTTGGGAAAGGGGTTTGCCGGAACCTATTCTCGTAAACTGTTGGCAGTCTGCCTCTCTAGTGCAGAAACATTTCATTTCTGTGAACCATTTTGTACTTTAAATGTTCAAAGTGAATCCGTAACTCACAGTAGCAGCAACAAACCTGTCTCGGAAACTGTCTACGTAATAAAAGGAAAGGCGTAAGAGGAACCCATCCAAGAAAAACGATCTCCTTCCCATTTCTGAGAGAGTGAGAGACAGCTGCTGCTCAGAGAAAAAGTTGTTATTAAGAGCTATTTTAAGACTTTATTTTAATGTAATTTGTTTCAGTACTTACCTAAGCCTTTGGGAGAGAGGAAAGGTATATACGATAGTATCACAGAGGGAGGCTTGATTTAAAATATGATCCCATTTTTTGACATAAGCTGTAGATCTAAGCCTTAGGTCTTGACAATATTGTGCATGAAATATATTGAAAACCCACCTCCAGAGAACTCCTCCAAATGCTAATAAAAATGGAACAACTATTCTCTAAAATGTAGAGCTGAGCACTCAAGAAAGCATCACCCAGAGAAGTATCGGGAGCTGTGAACACATGGCTGGAAGCAGCAGCAAAGTGTCCCTTGGAAATAGGGACTTGGGTTTAACTTTCCTGTGGGTACAAGAAACGGGGCCTTGGGCCTCCTGTGGGCAGAGGTAGGAACTGAGTTCCCCACGTAAATGTGGAGCCCTTGAAAGACAGTAACCTCAGGGAAAGAGGAGATTCGGCAAATACCCACGATCCCAGCCCACGGATGTCAATTTATGGTCATTTCTTGGTTTGGGGGTACCTGGACCATGACAGTGTATTTACTTTGACAGACTCTTACCCAAAGAACCATTTAATTTTCCTCTTCAGGAAGAATAAAACTACACTCAGAAGGAGAGACCAAATTACAAGAATAAATAGAAAGCAAACAAATGTATACACTTTGGCTAAATTTAAAAAGCGCTAGCTAAACTAACAACAACAATAATGACTAATTTGAGAATATGTGAACAATGTTGTAACTGAACTACTGGAAAATGTAACATATAAGGTTATAGGCATTTTAAAATGCGTTTTGAAATCCTGGTGACATTTGAAAAGAGAGTGAGGATATTGGTTAACTTTTGGCTTTAAGTCAAATATACATCATGAGTAGTAAGAGTAACTCCTAAAGAATAAATGTAGGGGGCTTCCCTGGTGGCACAGTGGTTGCGCGTCCGCCTGCCGATGCAGGGGAACCGGGTTCGCGCCCCGGTCTGGGAGGATCCCACATGCCGCGGAGCGGCTGGGCCCGTGAGCCATGGCCGCTGGGCCTGCGCGTCCGGAGCCTGTGCTCTGCAAAGGGAGAGGCCACAGCAGAGGGAGGCCCGCATACCACAAAAAAAAAAAAAAAAAAAAAAAAGAATAAATGTAGAACACATAACTTACAAATGAGTTGAAAATAAAAGAGAGAAGTAATGAAAATTATTAATTCGCTAGGAGATGGGAAAGGAGAAATAGGAAGCAAAGTATGGAAAGTAGCATGAAAATAAGATGGTGGAAATAAATCCAATATATCAGTAGTCTTAACAAACATAAATGGATACAATATCATTTAAAAATTGTATTTTAAAAATTTGTGCTATGTTCTGTATTCAAGAGATATACTTAAGTCATAACGACCCAGAAAGGTTAAAAGTAAGGAATCAGGAAAAAATGAAACCAAACATATACTATCCAAAACCAAACAGAGGCAAAAAAGAACAAAACTTGTGAGCTATACCAATAATGGGCATCAAAGAGTTGAAGGTGAAAAGCGTTATTGGGGATCATGAAAATCGTTAAACAATGGATGAATTCACCTAAAAATATACTTCCGAAATTGTATGCACCTAATAACATAGCCTCAAATGTAAAGTGCAAATATTTACAGAAGAGTGAGAAATAAACAAAAGCACCAGTGTAATGAGAGGTTTTTAACCACATCACTCTTTGTAATTGATAGATCAGGCAGGTAAGAGTTTAGCAAAGACATATAATGTTTTAATAACACAACAAGTGTGATCTAATTGCTATATAAAAAAATCTATGCCTCGCAGAGAATAGACATGATTTTTACATATATGTGCATGACACAGGGTCACAAAGCAAATACCAACAAATACCAATATCATATTGGCCACCATTCTCTTACCTCAATGCTATTAACTTGAAATTAATAACAAATAGACAACAAAGTTTCATATATTTTGAAATTTAAAAGAACTTCTAAAACATAGTAAATAAAAAATTATAAAGGAATGATAATTGCTAATGTTAACTGAGCAATGACTATGTGCCAGGCACTCTTCATTGCATCTTTCATGGATTAGCCAATTTAATGCTTGTAAAGACCCTGTGCCATAAGAACTATCATTATCTCCATTTGCAGATAATGAAACTGAGGCACAGAGTGGTTCAATAACTTGTCCAAGAGGCAGAACTGAAACAGAGCAGGACCCTACAGTCCTTGCCCCCCACCCCCAGGTCCTCAGCCTGCCTTTTGTCTGTGGAAAAACTTAAGCCAAAGAATAAGTTTAATCAGAGAAGTGAGAAAATACAGAAACCAAGGAAAACAGTCAAAGGAAACCAAATAATGATAGTTCAGTCATAAAGCAAAGTCAAGGACCTTTAGGTCCTCCTCAAGGGCCACAGATCATATTCTCAGCTGTGTCCTATGAGCTGTCTTGTAGATACTAAACTCCACCATGTGGAAGAAGTTAACTACATGATGACCAGACTGTAGCCATGACATAAGCTGCCATAATTCTGAGAACTGGCCTCAAGGAGATAGGAACAAACGGACCCAGGAACTGAAGACTAACTGTACTTGAAACAATCAAGATGACGCTGGTCAGACCACCGATGATCAATTTCAAGGTGACTGTCAGAGCTGCCTGGGCTGTTTCTGCACGTAGCCCCATCCCTTCACCTATAAAAGCTCTTGGCCCCTGACTGTCAGTGGCGGGGGTGGTCAGCTTTTGGACAGGAGTCTGCCCTCCCCACCAAGGTTGCGGGCATCCAAAATAAAGCAAACTTTCCTTTCCACCAACCTGGCCTCTGTATTGAGCTTTTGAGCAGCGAGCGGCCGGACGCCACTTTCGGTTACAGAACCATCCTCTTTATCACAACCCAAAACTGCTTCTCCACTTAGAAAATAAGTCTGTAACTGAATGATCATGAAAATAAAACATGTAGAAACATGCAGGGTCCATCAAAAGTGGTAGTGACTAGGATATTTATAATCTTAAATGCCATAGCTTAGAAAAAAAAAAAAAGACTGGAAAAAGAATGAGATATACACTCAGCAGAATGAACCCGAAAATAGGAGATACAAGGAATTAATAGAAAGTATAAATTAATAAAATAGAAAACAAAGAAACAATAAAGAAGATTATTAAAACCAAAGCTGATTCACTGCAATACAACGGTAAGACCTGCAAGCAAGATGGAGCAGGAAGAAAATGAGATGAAGCACACACACCACACACAATGCACTAACACTAAATGAGACAAATTGCCAAGAGGGAGCAGAGATTTTGAAAACCAGAGGAGAGTGCTATTCACAACTTAATGCCAATGCTGGGAATATATAAAATGGACAATTTCCCCAAATAAATATAACTTATCAAAAGGGACTCGGAAAGGAACAGAAAAGCTGAATATCAAAAGTCATGGAAAAATTTTATCAGTAGTTAAAAATCAACCAAAAAACCTAGCCCCAGAAGTGTTAAGTGTATAACAAATGATTATCTGGATGATATAATAAGAACTCTTAAATAGCAAATGAGGAAACGCTTCCCAACTCAGACCAGAATAGTCGAAGAAGGGAAAGTTACAAAGACTCTCATCTGCAAACATTGTTACAAAAATCCTAAGCAAATTTTGGCAAACTGAGCTTTGGCAACATAGAAATAAAAGACTATATCACGAACAAATTGGATTAATTGCACAGTGCAAAGGTGGTTTAAAATTAGAAAACCGCTTTTATGTTATTTGTCACATTAACAGATTAAAAGAGAAAAAACGAGAGCATCTTGGAAAACACAGATAGAGCACTTGATAAAATTCAACATCAATTCATGATAACACTTTGTTTTTATTAAAACAGGAATAGAAAAGAACTTGCTTGACCTATTTTTTTTTAATTTCCCAAGAAAATTAAAATCTGAAGACAATTTAGCAGAATAGTGGGCCCAGGTGTTTGTAGTGTAATTCTCTGAACTTGGTTTTTTGTTTGTTTTGGTTTGGTTTTGGATCATCTAGATTTTAAATGGAAAACTAATTGAAATAATAGAGGAAATGATGGCATAGAAAATTTATTAAATAGAGACACTGATGAAACAAGAGAAAACAAATGATCACTAAAAAGATAAATAAGAGGACCATTATAGACAGCACATTTTAGATGTGTTAGTCCGTTCAGGCTGCTGTAACAAAACACCACCAACCAGGTGGCTTATAAACAACAGAAATTCGTTGCTCACAGCTGGAAGTCCAAGATCAAGGCGCTGGTAGACTCAGTGCTGGTGGCGGGTGGTCTGCTTCCTGCTTCATAGGCAGCTGTCTTTTCACTGTGTTCTCACGTGGTGGAAGGGGGTAAGGGACCCTTTTGGGGTCTCTTGTAGAAAAGCGCTAATCCCATGCACGAGGGCTCTGCCTCTCCCAAAATCGCCACCTCCTAATACGGCTACATTGGGCGTCAGGTTTCAACAGATGAATTTTGGAGGGACATAAACATTCAGTCTGTGGCAAATGGTTAGACAATAAAAATAAAGGGTTCAGAGAATTGGGAAATAGAAAAGAAGAGGTGAAAACTTACAAGACATAGGAAAAGAAGGACTAGTGAGAACAACAGAAGTTCATCTAGATGAAAAGTAGAAGGAAACAAAATGGCAATTCGAATCTAGTAAAATAGGTTTGTGGAAACAAGGAGTGTTAATTTTAAAAAAATAAGAGGAAGAAGAGGAGGAGAGGAAGGGAAAAAATATACCACTCACCCTGTTAATATATTAAGCAGAACACTTCCTTTCGGGACTAAGGGTTTTTCACCTCACCTGGGCTGGAGAGCTAGCGTCATGCTGTGCTCCTGCTATGGCTTTTTTGTGGAACCAGAGAGCTGTCAGCCGGGCACATCTCTAATTGAGGTGCAGGCAGCCAACGGCTGCCGCAAAATCTGGATGGATTATGGCAGATGACAGTCGGCTGTCACAAACTTAACATGCAACACACCCATTTTAGCTGCAGTTCTGGATATGGTATCTTTACTAGAGCAGATTAGCTAGCACTGGATAGATGGTATGCGGCTATTAATCTGGAAAATACATTCTTTCCACCCTCAACAGGAAGGAGAATCAGTTCTCACTCCTTGGGAGCGAGAGTTCGCTTTCACTATCTTGCCCCAGAACCATGTGATTCTCCTGGTCTAGCTTATTCCTAATAAATATCAGGTTTGGGGGAATGGCAGCAAGTAATTGAGGGTTTATCAGCTAGTTCTGCACATTAAGATAGAAAATAAACCTAGAAAATATGATAAGCTTTTCAGCTAAAGTCTATGCTCATTATTCAGCGGGAGGCTAACCCAACAAGCCCGTCATTGTCAAAGCTGTAAGACTCCGAGTTTTGACTTGAGAGATGGTAGTAAATACATTTCTATTAAATTTCCGGCAGCAAGTCACTGGAAATCATTACATGGTTGTTATGCGTACTAATAAGTTTATGAAAATTGTCCAAAGATTGAAAACTTGGGCAGTCCCTTTGCTTTAAATGGCCAGTGTACCTCGGTGTAGAAAAGCAGGTCAACGCTCACAGTCATTTTTTTTTTCACACAAGGTACACTTATAGTGGTGGCAATTTGATGATATTTACATATTTCACTATTTATTTCAATACTCATTAAGATCAAAAGGCGTCTCTTTGTCCACCAACTGTTCTCCATGAACAGAGAGGACAGATTGACTAAATCGTCATTTAATTGGTTAAATAAACATTAACTAAACAAGAAAATACCTGTTTACATAGCATGGCTTTTCAGAGTTACATAGAATCAGAAGCCATAGAGAACGTCTTCCCTGAGGATATATTGCACATATGCTGGGAGCAGATCTGCCCTCTGTTCCTCAGTGCTCTTGTCCAACAGGAAACAGAAATATCTCGCAGCAGAAGAACGTGGCAGCAATTACTCTTTCACTCTGTCTGCCATTGACCTAGCGTGACGTCCACCAGTTGCCTTGGATAGAGGCGTTTTGCCAAGAATTGTTCTGCTTTCTCTTTATGCATAGTATTGGCCATTAACTTCCGGGCTGGTTTTACATTTCTCTTTTTTAAAATTGAATACATTTGGCATATAACATTGTGTGAATTTAAGGTGGACAATGTGTGCATTTGATACATTTTTATATTGTAATGGTCTGTCACTGACACCTGTTACTGTCACTACCTCTTCTTTGTCTTTAGGGATAAAATTAATCAGATTTTTACTTGGCAAGCAACATTTTGCTTTCATTCCAGAAAACCTTGTACGGATGCTAGAAAGGTCACTGACTGGTCTGAAAATGATGCAAAAGTTCTGATGGCTTCGTGTCATCATGCAACAAAATTTCAGTACAGGCAGTGCCCAGGGACAAAGAGTGAATGGATTACTAGTTGAATGAAATCCAATTTTCGGATATTCATTAGCCGTCGTCCTAGTCACACTTTTATTTTCCAGTGCTTGTAGGAAGTCACCACCTTCGCAGACTCAGTTGTCCCGGCATGCACGAATTCACGTTCTATATTTGTACTGGGGTCTCGTTTATTATATATGTGTGTGTTGTTGTTTTGAGTCGTGGTATGTACGTTATTATTTCTTTATTGTTTTTATACTTCAATCAACCACCCTGAGCCACTAATCCACTTTTGTGAAATGGAGCTAAGATTCAACATGTGAGTAAAAATAAAAGGCATGTTTAAGTAAGCACTACCATGTGAATGATTTGGAAGCACCGAAACCAGAAGGTAGCAAATCCTGTTTGCTGGAGGATGCTCCCTCCGAAATGATCAACGCAGTGTGTAGCCTCTGTGCAACCTCTAAACTCATAATATTTTTAGTTCTTTCATGGCATTTCTGCAAAAATCATAGTTTATCTTGCATTTAAAGTGTTTGACATATATAAGAACAAAATTGGTTTGTAGCTTTTCCTCTGCAGTTTCCTTCATGCTGCTTGATAGTCTACAGGGAGGTGACCTGTGTTCTGTGGGTTTCTGCCTTTCCCACCCCAAGGATTAGAGAAATATTTGCCTATATTTTTAAAAAGTTTTTCTCATAGTTTCATTTTTTTACATCTAATTCTCTGGACTTTATTTTGGCATATGAAAAGATGTATCTTTCTCATCCCTCAAAAAGTTAGCTTATTACTTAGGGTTATTTACTGAATAATTTTCATTTTCTTCATTTATTTCAAATGCCACATTTTTGGCATATACTTTCTTATATACCTAGGCACAATTTCTGGGGCTCCAGTCATACTGGCTGCATGTGGATCTTTCTTTCTGTTCCACTCACTGGTTCCTCGTTCTATTCTTTTATTATTATTATTATTTTTGTGGTACGCTGGCCTCTCACTATTGTGGCCTCTCCCGCTGCCGAGCACAGGCTCCGGACGTGCCGGCTCAGCGGCCACGGCTCACGGGCCCAGCCGCTCCGCGGCATGTGGGATCCTCCCGGGCCGGGACACGAACCCGCGTCCCCTGCATCGGCAGGCGGACTCGCAACCACTGCGCCACCAGGGAAGCCCCCTCGTTCTATTCTTGCATCTGCACCAGATGACTTTATATATGCTTAATATGTTTTAATATTTGGTAGCGCAAGATCCACCTAATTTTTCTCCTACTTCCAAAATTTTATTGGCTATTCTTTCCCAAGGGATGTGTGTATTACTTAGTGATTTTTGATTTGGGCTTTGACTTTCATGCACTTGACTGTGAGAGCCTTCTCCAAATATGGGATGTTTTTGTGCTTGTAGTTTTATTATTACTATTAACAGGCAATTTAAATAAGATAAAAATCATTATCTCATCTTTGTCATCTCAGTTTCTAGGGTGCTACCAACGTGAAACATTTTATAAGAACCCCTTCATATTGTGACTCTAAGTTTTCCTAGTCTGGGGTGCTGAGAAGAATGAACTGATGTGGATCTCATCAACCAAAGCAACACGCTGACTTTGTTCTCCCGTGGCTTGTGGAAATACTGACACAATATATGGACCAAAGCAATTATGATTCAGACTACATTTCTGGGGTGCTAAAGTAGCCAACTGAAAAGTGAACGATTTAGTCAGCCAATCAGCTTCTTTGTTTCTGTGATCCTAAGCAGTCACTTGTCTCCCACCTCCACCGCCCCCCCAACCCAAACCACCTGCTTGAATTGACTAACTCAGCAAAGAACCCCTTCATATTGTGACTCTAAGTTTTCCTAGTCTGGGATGCTGAGAAGATGAACTGATGTGGATCTCATCAACCAATGTAATACGCTGACTTTCTTCCCCCGTGGCTTGTGGAAATACTGTCACAATATATGGACCAAAGCAATTATGATTCAGACTACATTTCTGGGGTGCTAAAGTAGCCAACTGAAAAGTGAACGATTTAGTCAGCCAATCAGCTTCTTTGTTTCTGTGATCCTAAGCAGTCACTTGTCTCCCACCTCCACCGCCCCCCCAACCCAAACCACCTGCTTGAATTGACTAACTCAGCAAGTTCAGTTTGGGCACCAGGAGGTGCACCTTTAAAGTAGCACCTTGTTAAAAAGTACCCACCAAAAACCTGTGGGTCTTGCTAAGCATTGGCATACTCTCTGCTGGAGTGTCAGCAAACATCTTAGAGATTCAGATGGTTCACGAAGCATCTTGTGATTAAGTGATCTGAAGCGAAAGACCCATCGGTGGCCTAGTATTGTTAGTAGTTAAATATGATTTGGCTTCTGTAATCAGAATTCATGAAATGAAAACAGAGCGGGTATGACCGTTTCACTTACTGGGCCAAGTTAGGTTTCTCTGTGGACTTCAAGAGGTTTGTTTTTTTTTAATGTTGTTTTATTATATTTGTAATTAGCCCTCGTGAAGCAGGCTCTTTTACGTTCTGCAGTGATGCATCACAGCTTTCATTACAACAAATATCCGTGACCCCTGTTGCCTAACTGTAAACAGTGCTAGTTGCCAGCCTCATTAGGAAAGTAGCAGATGGCTTCTAAAGCCCTTGCTGGAGTTGAAATCCATTGGCAGCTTGCAGCACACAAATATTTACCTTTAAACAGTATAAAATATGTCAGAGGGGTCTGCGTTCTGTTTTTGTTAGTATTAAGCGCAGTCTGACCTAACAAGAAAAATTTCTTCGATGACAATTTTTTGTTTCTTTGTTGCTTACTCTATGTGAACTGACTCTCCAAATTTTTTTTCTGGCTTCCCTTTTTGAAGAACAAAGTTTTGGGGCTTCCCTGGTGGCGCAATGGTTAAGAATCCTGCTTGCCAATGTAGGGGACACGGGTTCAAGTCCTGGTCCGGGAAGATCCCACATGCCACAGAGCAACTAAGCCTGTGTGCCACAACTACTGAAGCCAGTGCGCCTAGAGCCTGTGCTCTGCAACAAGAGAAGCCACCACAGTGAGAAGCCCACACACTGCAACAAAGACCCAATGCAGCCAAAAATAAATAAAATAAATAAAAAAAATAAAGAACAAAGTTTTCTCAACTTCTCACTTTTATCTTTTACTTATTCCACAAATATTTATTAAACTCCTACTATGAGCTAAGCTAACATATTAGAGATGCAATGATGAATACAATATAGTAGATACTCAATAAATATGTGCTGTAAAAATTAAACTGAAGGTCAGTTTTATTTTATATAGTGATGCTCTTCAGCTAAATAGTACTTGAACACTGTTTCCTAGACATAGAACCATATCATTTTTGTCTATAAACATTTCCTTAAACTATAAAATGTTAGAAATTAGAGAAAGTGTTAAAAACTTTTCTTAGTCCAACACATGAAATTTTCAGAGCTAAGACTCACCCGGATAAAACAATACTAGTGAACATTAACTGAGTACTTACTGTGTTTCAGCACTTACCTACGATAAGGACTTTATTTCCTCACTTAATTCTGTATTGTTTAAACAATCCATGGGGAAGGTACTATTTTCCCATTTTACAGATAAGATTAACTTTCAAATGTTAATCAAGTTGCCCAAGTTCTCCCGGTGTGCAGAGCCCAAATTCAAAAGGAAGCAATCTGACATGAGACCCCATACTACTTTGAACTATTATGCATTAATTTCAACAGCTTTCACATCTAGACCTCTATCTGCCTACAACAGTCTGTTCCTACCCAGCATTTTGGGGGAGAGCATATTACTAGTACTTAACTCTTCAGACTTTGGAGCCAGCCTGCTTGGTTCAATCAAATCTCGGCTCTGTCGTTTAAAGCTGTGTGACTTTGAACAAATTACTTGATCTCACTTTGCCTTGTTTTCTTCATTTAGAAATTAATGATAATTATAATACCTACTTCATAGGGTTGACGTGAGGATTAAAGGACTTAATGTAATACATGCAAAGCGCTTAAGAGAGGCTGTAAGGCCAACAGTCATGCTATTATTATACAATGAACTATAACTGCTGTTATTATTGTCATGGTTATGAAAGAGTCAGTTGCTCCTATTTGAGCTCAACGTGGCTGTACAGGAATCCATGCCCAGCATTGCTACGTCTTCTGATTTTTAAAGAGAAGATGGAAACCTAGGTTTTGGGGTTGTTTTTTATTAAATGTGATTTCTCTTATTTTTAAATGTTAGCACCTAATGCTAAGTTTTCAAAACTGCTGAGTGAGCCAAAGAAATTGTGCCTGTGGGCCTCATTCAGGCCATCATAGCCCGTTGTGGCCTCTGGTGGGAGAATGGTAGTGAAAACCCACAGAATAAGGGCCAGGGAATGCAGACATGTGGGTGCGGAAGGTCCGAGCCACTTGGAATACCCAGGTCTTTGGGAGATTCAGTCACTCAGCCTAGAATTTTATAGACTTGACCGGGTCTGACTGGCTTGGTTCCCGCCATTGTGTTTCTAACTAGTAAGAATTCTATTAGGCACCATACCCTTCATGTAGTCTTCTTCTCTGAAAGATGACCAATTTGAGTCAATTACTTAAAACAAAACAAAAAGGGATTGAATGGTGAAGGCAAGTTTACAAGAGTTCCATTTCCAGAAACTAAAATCCTCAAATTATCCACAGAAAAAAGAGTTGCTTAGAATGAAAAAAACAAAACAAAAACAAAACTGTGCTCTGAGTTTCCGTAGCAATTGAAATGATCATATATCATATATTTATTTCCATTTCTGTGATGGTTATACCAGTGTGTCTGGGCTTGGCCATAATATACTGTGGTCCATAAGACAACACTTAACTAGTTTTAAAATGTATCTAACTGGAAGCTAGTTTATCTGCCAATTGTACCAGCACTCGAGTCCTTTGCAGCCTGTCTGTCTGCGGTCACAGCAGAAGTCATGCTGGCCTGGACTCCTGCCCCCAGCCCGGCTCCCTACACCTATTCCAGCTGTTCTAGCAGCTGTCCAGGGATACACTCCAGCTGATACAAATATCCTGAGATAGAGACTTGGCTTGAAAACCTCACCTGTGGTTAATGAGTAGCCATGCTAAAGAATAAATAAATAAAAGGATTCATAGGATTAAGTAACACTGTGTGGTCAAGAGATGTCAGTGAAAGGAAATAGAGTGGCCTGTGTGTGCTGCCACACCTTTCCTCCATGGTGTCCAGAAGGACTGCATGTACTTACCACTCAAGAGGCAAAATATCCTACACAAGGGGTTTCAGTCTCTCTCTTCTCTGTTGAAGAATACCAAGCTCAGCATTGTGTTTTTATGAGTAATAACTTGTTCTATTCATTCATTTGTTAATTGATGTATCAAACATTCACTCCTCTCCTACCTCATCCAAGGCACGGGGGTCGGGGGGTGAGGGGAGCTGCAGATACAACAGTGAGTGAGATACAGTTCCTGCCCTCAAGCAGCTCAGGAGCCGGTGGGAGAGGCAGAGGAGTGGAAACAAGACGCATGGAGATGAGAGCTGAGAGAGGGGAAACCAGAGGAGGCTTCACAGAGGAAGAGGCATCCATCTCCTTTACTTCGCGGTGAAGTCTGATCTTCAAATGCAGCAGCTCGGTCTGCCTGATTAGAAGGCAGAATGGCCAGCCCTGAGAAGCCTCCTGCAGTTGGAAGGGAGTCAGATCCGGAAGGAAGGATTCCCCGGGAGGTATTATAGGAGCACAGCCTGCTCTGAGCTCTCCACCTCCTCCAGGACAGGTCCTACCTTGACAATGCTGTGGTGCGGGGACCCCGCAGGCCAAGTGCACACCAGGGCCCCTCTTCCTGCGGACAGCAGAGTGAAGGATATGGCGCTGGTCCTTCCCTCCACCCTCTCCTCTTCCATCATCCTAACTTCTCTGTATTGATCTCACCACTGTCTCTCACTCTGGAGTCTCTTCTCTTTCCCCTCTGCTTCCCTCTCCATCAATTGCTCACTTTTCTTCCCAGGGTAGAGCATTTCCTTTTATCTCGGGGCCTGGTGGGTAGGAAGGGGGCTCACGGGACCCCCAGTCCTGTGGCGGCTGCACTTAGCTGCTCAGACTTGGCCGTCTTCAGGAGAGGGTTGGCCCTGCAAGTGGGTCCGATGTGATTTCTTGCCTGTAGGAGGTGAAAGAACAAGCTGCGTCTCCAGAACTGAGCAGAGCTGGTCTCCCATGTAGAAGGAAAGTCTTTCCTCTAGATATCGGTCCCAGCCTGTCTCTGTTCTGGGTGTGGCATTAGGGGCTTCAGAGATACCAGTGTGTCTAGGCGGCCAAAAGCTTGCACTGTTCCAAAGAGGAAAGGCTAAATGAGCATGTCACACGCAAAATACAATTGTGCTGACGGCCCCGTTGTAGGGTGGAGGTGCTCGGGGGACAAATGACTTGGGTTGGAGTGAAAACAAGAATGAAAGCCTTTGTATTCCACCTGCACTCCCTCGAGTCACACTGCCCTGTGGGAGCCATCAATAATTAATGATATTACCACGCAGCGGGAGGACCCAAGAGATACGCAAATATTGATGAATACTTCTCCATTTTTATTGCAATTTCTAGCATGCCAAAAAACATTAAAAGCTCACAAAAGAAAAGAACTTGGCTTAATGGTGACTGACCTCATCCCTGAACACGGCCCATGGTACCGCAAGCTTACCAGCCATCTGTGCTGATTGGGACAGTCCCTTCCCACCAGCTGCGGCCCCAGGTGTCTGGACCTTCCAGATAAGCTCTTGGGTCTGAGGATTAGCTTTTACCAGAAGGAACACAGTCTTAGGAGACTAAATTCCATTTGATTCCAGAAATACCTTGAGGAAGGAGGTAGACATTGGTAAATAAGATGCTGACTATGTCAGTTGATGAGTATTTCTTTTACCAAGCAATGCCGATTGACCCCTTAAGCTTAAAGCTGATTCCTCAAATTGTGGCTTGGCCAGGGCGGACCACACAACAGCCAAGCCCTCACTGGCTCATAACGCCTACTGGGCAAGCCAACTGTGCTGAAGTTTTGCTGCTCAACAGCAGGCAGGGTGCTCATCTCTCTATGCGTCCTCACTCAGGAGGGAAATAGGTTTCTAGTCTTTTAATAAATCATTCTAGTTAGTCCTCCAGGCCCACCCCCAACACGTACACACAAAGCCAAGAGGAAGCACAGAGAAGGAAGCCATCACCTGGCGATGCTGAAAGGTGGAGCTGACCGGGTCTAGCTGTGCATGGCAGGGGCGGTCGTGCTTCCCTGCACACTCAGCCCCAGTTCTAGGCAGAAGTGAGGAGGGCGAGCGGCCCTCTGGACAATGGGTCTAACAGCGATCCTGGAAGCCGCGTGGAGTCGGGGAAGCAGTACTCTGAAGTGACCTGGCTCAGGGATATGGAGGAGGCCACTCTGGAAA
Source organism: Physeter macrocephalus (assembly GCF_002837175.3). Taxonomy (NCBI): domain Eukaryota; kingdom Metazoa; phylum Chordata; class Mammalia; order Artiodactyla; family Physeteridae; genus Physeter; species Physeter macrocephalus. The sequence continues at coordinate 121,305,923 of NC_041233.1, read as the reverse complement.
GTCACCAGGCCGCCCTCGGACTTTGTGCAAGCTGGAAAATGAAACTTTAGGGAACCCTACGTCACTGAGATTATAGGATTTATTTGTTACCCGAGCTTATCATCACCTACTACATGAATAGATTATTGAGGAAATTCCCTGGCCCTTCAGTGGTTAGGACTCTGTGCTTTCACTGCCGAGGGCCCGGGTTTGATCCCTGGTCGGGGAACTAGGATCCCCCCGGTCATGTGGTGTGGCCAAAAGAGAAAAAAAAAAAAAGAGTGGACAGTTGATCTTTTCCTAAAACAAAACCACAAATCCGTAAGTATACTTGTTGTGCCCCAATTTCGTGCAAGGTAGTCTAAGAGTGAGATCCCTCCCTGGAGAGTAGTTTCTCCTTGGGAGACTCTGGCTCACCGGCCATTGTTCCAAGGAGGGCCCAAGGACACCCCTAAACTCTGAAGGCTGGGGACAGTCCGATTCAGGAATATCTGCCACTCGCCACCAACTCTTGTGGGGAAGCATTGTCTCTGATGCCAGAAACTCAAATTGCATTTGATATTTAACATCATTTAATCCTATCTATTTACTTATTTAAAACAACTGTGACTTTCTTAGTTTGAAGTATGCATTAAAGACCATTTTGTACTTGCTGGCAGATTAGTAACTTTTGAAACACAACATTTGATGTAATTTCGGATGCCTCATTTTCTTCCCAAATTAGATCGCCACAAAGCCCTACAGCTGCTCCTGTCGGAAAACTTCCAAGGCACCCCTCTCCTGCACCTTCTCTCCTGACAGGCCAGGTTTTAACACTAACTCTGACTTTTGGGTGTGTAGTAAGGGGTGGGCAGAGCAGAGCAGAGAAAGGCAGTCATCTTTGAAAGTTTCATGAGAGGCTCGCTTGTTATAAAATCCTTTTGCGTGGGTACATGTTGGAGCTTACCCGTGGAAAGAGAGAACGAATGCTTTCTGTTTTGTTGGTATCTTCACCATGGAACTTTAAGTAAAGAAGAGTGAAACCTGATTGCGGAAGGAAAGAAGGGAGAAGAGAGTGATGAATGTTTTCAATTCTCAAGTGCAAAGAAATTTCAGTGAGCTGTAAACTTTGAGTGCATGTATAACTTTTTATTTTCCCTTGATGTATGATTACGTTTACTAGCTCTTTTGTTTTAATAGATCTTAATTGGAGTATAATTGCTTCACAATGCTGTGTTAGTTTCTGTTGTACAACAAAGTGAATCAGCTGTACGTATACCTATATCCCCATATTTCCCCCCTCTTGCGTCTCCCTCCCTCCCACCCTCCCTATCCCACCCCTCTAGGTGGTCACAAACCCAGCTGATCTCCCTGTGCTATGCGGCTGCTTCCCACTAGCTGTCTATTTTACATTTGGTAGTGTATATACGTCCATGCCACTCTCTCACTTTGTCCCAGCTTACCCTTCCCCCTCCCCGTGTCCTCAAGTTCATTCTCTATATCTACGTCTTTATTCCTGCCCTGCCACTAGGTTTATCAGTACCACTTTTTTTTTTTTAGATTCCATATATATGTGTTAGCATACGGTATTTGTTTTTCTCTTTCTGACTTACTTCACTCTTGACCGTTAACATTTACACACCAGCTGTAGCAGCAACACATGCTATATTCATTTGCAAATTAGTTTCCAATCTAGTATATCTCCAGAAAAGGGAACAAAATCCTACTAAAAAACACAGGACAGCTCTCATAAACCAGGAACTAAAGGGAAGGGGGAGAGAGGAGAACTCAAGGTTTGCTAAGCATTTAACGTGATGGGCGCTCGCTGCTGTAATATTGGTACATATTCCATCCTGTAATTCTCACGACAGCCCTGAAGGTAGAGAAGATCCCCATTTTATAGATGAGGAGTCTGAGCCTGAGAAAATATGGGAATTTCCTAAATTCAGCCAGCTGGTCTCACTGGGGAAGGGTGGCGCTTGCTTGCGGATCCTGGTGAGTTTCACTCCAGAGCTGGCTTGCTTTGCCACTCTGCCAGGCCGGCCACAGGAAGATGCCACATCACAGCTCTGTCTTCAAGGCACATCTAGCCCAACTGGCTCTCCAAAGGAGTGAGGGCATGCATCTTCAACAGGGGCCATATTACCCCCAAGGATGCAACAGTTGGTTCTTGGGAGCAATAACCTTATAGTTATAAAGTACGAGTATACATACTATATACTATATAGTATATAGTATACTATATACTATATAGTATATAGTATATAGTATACTATATACTATATAGTATATAGTATACTATATACTATATAGTATATAGTATACTATATACATATAGTACAGAAATAGATATCTAGTATACCTATACTTTTAAAATCTCATGGATGGGAATGATTAGGAAAAAAATGTCTAAAAAAAAATCTCCTCATGATAATGATAAAAAGCGTTGTGGACACTGGGCAAAGGGAAAGAGTAGAGGCATGGGTGGCTGTTAGACCTGCCGCTGTGCACTTGATGGTCTGGAGCCTCCACGGGGGAGTGACCTGGAGCCCCGGGGTCCTCCAGCTCTCTCTCCCCCTTCCGAACATGGACGTCCAGAGGAGGCACAGGCCACGGCTGTAGAGAGTCTGGTGCTAGATGCAGCCCAGACCTTTCACTCTCTAGCTCTTTTTGGGAACGTTGCTGGTGGATTCATCCCACACACAGCAATGGCAAAACGTCTTGGAGGAAATGAACAGGTGCTCCTTTCCTCAAGCAGCGTGGGGATGCCTGAAGTGGGAACACTCACTGGAGCAAAGATTCAAAGACCCTCACATCCATCCGGTTCACAGAACCTCTGGATCAGGCCACATGTGGAGCTCTCCAACAGCTTTGGTGTAATTGGCACCAAGGGTGAGGCAGGTGGAAGGCTTTTCAGAGAATGAAACGTATCCTTAGGTCTACCTAAAGATTCCTCCACCCCAGTGGGCTTTGAAGCTTTTCCCCTGTGAGCTCAGGGGTTTACCCTCTCACTCCTACAGGGGACAGCAGAAGTGGCTGCAAAAGGTGGAATTCTTTTGTGTCACTTCCCCGTCCTTGACGGAGCAGAATTTATGGCAGGCATCCTCTGCATTATGGTCCTGTTCAACCGTCATTTCAAAAACGACATCAGCGGTAGTCCTAGGATCAGTTAAAAAAAAACAAAAGGTGAGAAATGAAAACTAAAGAACAGGACTCCAATGCCTGCGCCTTCTCTGCATTGTGATGGGGTATGACGTGTTTTCATGAACTCCTGTCTTTGTCTTGAGGAAGAGAAAAGACCTTTAAAGATTTTTAAATGCAAGACAAAGGAAGACTCTGTTAAGGGTAGGAGGAAAACTTTACATTTAGGTCACTCACTAGCACACTTAAAAGAAAATGTCTCCGGTGACCATAAATAATTGGATGTCTTACAGGGGGCACACGATGCGTCAGATAACTCCCTTCCCCTTTATCTGCGTTTCTGATACCTGGTAGGAGGCAGTGGGGGAGAGACACTTCACAGTGAATGGAGGTAGATAAAAGGGGAAGATCTGACAGTTGCCCTTATTACCGTGCTGTGTGATTTACCTCAGCCAGGAGTCACTAACGCACCAGGTCACCCCTGAGGTCGAGGGCAAGACGGGGAGTTTACATAGCCAAGCAGGGTAGCTTGCTGGCTGGGGGCCCACATCAAAGTGTGACAACAAACAGGAGAAAAAGATTTATTCAGGTACAGAGATCAAGATAACAGTGCTCTCCTTGCAATATTCTACCTCTGGGGTGGAAGGGATGCTTTAAATTTCAACATCAGTTCCTTCTGATCTTTTCAGAAGAAGCAAACACAATTAAGGGTTTAGTGAAATATCCTGTTTCTTTAGAAGTGGGCTCTTCCTAATAATGTATTGTTTCACTAACGTCTTTCTCTGCACCAACTCCAAATTTGAAGTAGAAATCTCCCCCTTTTTTACGGTGGCAAATATACATAACGTAAAGTTTACCATTTTTAAGTGTACAGTTCAGTGGCATCAAGTACATTCGAATTGTTGCACAACAATCTCTATCATCCATCTCCAGAACCTTTCTGTTTTCTTCATCTGAAACTCTGTACCCATTAAATACCAACTCCCCGTTCTTCCCGTAACCTCATAACCCCCAACCCCTGATAACCACTACTCTATTTTCAAGTTCTATACATTTGACTAATCTAGGTAACTCATAAAAGTGGAATCATACGACATGTGTCCTTTTGCATCTGACTTATTTTACTTAGCACAATGCCCTCCGGGTTCTTCCATGTTGTAGCATGTATCAGAATTACATTCCTTTTTTTTTTTTTTTTGTGGTATGCGGGCCTCCCTCTGCTGTGGCCTCTCCCGTTGCGGAGCACAGGCTCCGGACGCGCAGGCCCAACGGCCATGGCTCACGGGCCCAGCCGCTCCGCGGCATGTGGGATCTTCCCAGACCGGGGCGCGAACCCGGTTCCCCTGCATCGGCAGGCGGACGCGCAACCACTGCGCCACCAGGGAAGCCCTTAACTGTGTCTTTTGAAGTACAGAATTTTAAAATTTTCATAAAGTCCAGTTTGTCAACTTTTCTTTTCTGTTTAGTGCATTTTGTGTCCTGGCTACAAAATCTCTGCCTACCCCCAGATTATAAAGTTTGTCTCCTATGTTTTCTTCTGGAAAATTTATAATTTTAGCTTTTACAATTAGGTCTATGATTCATTTAGAGCTAATTTTTGTGTGTTGTGAGGGAAGGATTGAGTTTTATATTGTTTTCTATATAGATAATTAGCTGTTCCAACACCATTTGTTGAAAAGATTGTTTTATTCCCTCATTGAATTACCTTGGCATATTTGTCAAAAATCTGTTGATTTTATATATATATATATATATATATATATATATATATATACACACACATATATATGTATATATATGCATACATATGTATACATATATATGTATACGTGTGTGTTTATATATCTGGCTCTATTTTTGGACTCTATATCTGTAACATTGATCTAATGTTTATCTTTATACTAAAACCACACTATCTTAATTACTGTAGCTTTAGAGTAAATCTTGAGAGCGAGTAGGGTAAGTCCTCCAACTTTGTTCTTGTTTTTCAAAAGAGTTTTGGCTTGTCTATGTCTTTTCATTACCATATACATTTTAGAATCAGCTTATCAGCTTCTATAAAAGAAGCGTCTGCTGAGATTTTTATTGATACTGTGTTTAATCCAAGATCAATTTGGGAGGAATAAACACCTTAATAGTATACAATCCATGAGCAAGGTATATAGCTCTATTTATTAAGGTCTCTAATTTTTCTCAATCTTGTTTTATAGATTTTTAATATGTGTAATATGTCTTGTATATATCTTATTAAATTTATCCCTACGTTTTTCATGTTTTTATGCTGCTATAAGCAGTATTGTTTTAAAATTTCATTTCCATTATTTATTGTAGTATAGAATTATAATTGCTTTTGATGTGTTGCCCTGCCCCATGACCTTGTTCAATTAGCTAAATTGCAGTAGCTTTCTTGTAAATTTCTTAGTATGTGATCATGTTACTTTCCCCTTCCAAACTGTATGTGTTTCTTTCTTTTTTTTTTTTTAATTGTTGTCTTATTGCACTGGTTAGGACATCCAGAAGAATGTTGAATAGAAATGATGAAAGAGGACATCTTTGCCTGGTTCCTGATAAGAGGGAAAGCCTTCAGTCTTTTGCTATTAAGTATCAGTGGTAATGTTTTTGTAGATGCTGGGTCAAATAAACAGAAAACCCATTCTAGGGCTTCCAGTACGGTGGAACTAGCAGTTGAATAACAGGACTTTACTGAGCCTTCTTCATAGCTGTACATATACTGATGCTCAGATTAACAGTAAGGATACAGAGCTCCCACTTCAGAGTGAGGGTTACATCATTTCCATCAGATATTTTCATAACATCTTAAGTTCTTAGGTTATAGAACGACTCTAATATCTTGTTATATGAAGACCTCTGGGCTGAGAGGATCCTGGCTGAACATCACGCTGAAGATTTTGATGATTAGCAAAGCAGCACCAGTTACGAAATTATTCAGCTTTAGCCTGTCGTATTTTGGTCTATAAGTGCTATATATTTACTTTGTTTTTAATTTTCTCTTCTCAGGCTTAATTTTTAATTTAACAGTGGGTTTCTGGTGTGACTAACTACCAGTAAAGGGAACTATCTTTACAGTTCATGCATTTCACATATTACATTTCAGACCATATCTAGGTTTTAAAAGAAAATTTTTTGTGTTGATAGACTTTGTAAAAATGGTTTCTTATACAAATTTTCCTTTAAGCCCTAAAATAAAAACCAACAAAGCTTTAAGATGCATGACTTTTCCAATTATTCTTCATTTATTGTGGAAACTAGATTGAGTTTTGTCTTTAGTCAGGATATATGTAAGATATGTCCAGTGGATGCAGTATCATTTACCTTTATTGTACTTACACAATCTTGGTTAGAGAAAATAACTGGATTTATTGAAAGTTACACAGAAGAGAAAATTATTAAATTATTGCTTGCCAGGGTTCTTCTTTCATACCTCTTCTGGAGGAAAATTGTCAATTCAGAATTTCTCTTATGGGTCTCAGAGGCTAGTAACTTATTGAATACAAAAAATGTCTTGCTTTAAACTTATATGCATGTGAAAAATCACCTCTTAAAAAAGTATCCAATGTGATATAATGTACAGCTTATGCAATAGCTGTAGGTGGATTTAACTATATTTATAGGGATGCACAGATATATATTCTTGAGCTTCTCTACACGTCTTTGAGGATTTTTCATCTGAGGCCCATTCCCAGGGCTTTTTGTTTAGATGGAAGAAAAGATGACAATTTGGCCTTCACTGACTGTCCCCATTATTTATCAGTTTCAGTCTAAAATTTAGCCTAAAAAGCAAAATGTGCCTTCTTCACACATGAGCATTAGAAAAGACCCTAAGGCACTGAATACTTATAAGTTTTCAGAGCTTGAGGAACTGTATTTGTCAATTATTGCCTGAAACTGGCAAACTGAGAATTTGGTTTTACATTCATAATTTTGACGCACTTGGTGCTGCAGATATTTGATGGGATTCTACTGTCTGTGAAAATGAAATCGTGGTTCAAGGTTCCTGTTTGTTTAGGGCACACAGGAAGAGGAGGGCAAGATGAATCTGCCATGCTTTTGATTCGCAGCCGTAAAGCTCTGCAGTGAAACGCTACAGTCAGGCATTCTTTATGTAAAACTGTGAATCTAGCAGGAACTAATCCCTCTCTAGTGTCACCCTTTTTTCACAGAATAGTAATATTAGGAAATATGGCTGCATGTGGCTTCATATTGGATTCTGACTATGTAAGCCTTTTTTGTCCATAAACAAATAAAGAGGATGTTAGGACTGAAATGTAGTTTTAGCAATCCTGGGAACTTTCTAGTGATAAGAACACAGACTTGAAACCACCCCCGCTTGTGGTCTATGTTCACGTATTTTAAAAATAGTCCTTCGTGAAAATCCTAGGTGGTTTCAAAATGCCTTTAGGCATATGCCAAATGCTAGTGGGAAAACAGGAGGTTCCTTCCTTTTTTATGATAGAAAAGGGAACATTAGGACCTCTTGTCAAGAGAAACTTGCCGAGTGTCCAGGTGCCATAGGAATGAGCTCAGCCAGCTTTGTGCAAGTCTGCCCGTGGATATACAGAATTAAACAAAACAGTGAAAGAAGAAACACTGAGGACTAGGGTCCATATTTACTTAACAAAGTGGGTTTGCCTGGAAAAATTAACTTTAACCTTGTTGTCACAGTAAGAGTGACGGTCCCCAGCTCTTGGTTCTGTGGGAGAAGAGCTAATAAGGTTGCAGATATGAGGAATGTATTCTTCCTTGGAAGGGGTATGTGACGCTGACAGAGAATATTGAAAGCATGCCAGCCAGCCAGGTCCTTTTTCTTGTTAAGTAGCTGCTTCAAATCCTCCTGGCTTCGGAGGTGAATTTTGCTGCTTATTAATGAACGCTGGGAGTCATACCTTTAGGTGAGGGATTTATCTCCTTGAACTACACACAGGCTGAGAGAATGTCAGAAGAAGGCAGAAGAGCAGCCTTCCCTCCTTTATGATTCTAGAGGCTACTGTATTCGCTAGGGAGCTATCACCTGCTATAGCAAAGCACACAAAAAAACATGGTGACTCACACAAGATAGCAGTTTATTTTTCATTCAAGTCACAGGGCGTGTTCTGGGTTGACAGGTGACTCTCCTCTACATGTGTGTCATTCAGGAACTCTGGCTGACATCGGCTCCACCATCTTCAGTATATGACTTGCAAGGTCAGCGTAGACTCTGCCATCTTAACTGAAGGGAATGATGGAATGTCAAGTCCAGGGTTAGAGACTGTTAGGTAAGTGAGAAGAAAACTGTACTCAGCGCTTCTGATCGCATTTCTTTAGCAAGAGCTTGGGCACACCAAATTGGGAGGGCTGGAAAGGCAATCAATCCCGAGCTCACATAGTCTTTTGAGAAAGTCTCTACACTACATCTTAGATCTGTGTATGGAAGGTGCTATGGAATGTTGACTCTAAAACTGTGAAAGGTCAGATGTTACACACACACACACGTTTCAAGGTACATCATCATGAAATGCCATATTTCCCCACTTCTGTGCAATTATTGTTATATGTGTTACATCCATAAATATCACAAACACAACAATACATTGTTCCAATTATTAATTTATATAACTTTATGTATTTTAAAGAAGCTGAGAGAAGAAGATCAAGTATGTATTTATAGCATTTGTTATATTAATCTTCCAATTTACCATTTCTGGTTCTCTTAATTTGTTTTTGTGGATCTGAGTTACCATCTGGTGTCATTTCCTTACTTCAGTATAGCATTGCTCACACGCACCCCCTTTGTGCTGTTATTGGGAAATATACTACATTTATATGTGGTTTTGGCCCAACAAAACAATTCTATACCGATTATTTTATAAAATTGTTTTTTAAATTATTTTTTAAAAAAGAAAAGAAAGAAGAATAAATGCTTTTACAGTATCTTTCAAAATTATATAATGAACCTTGCTGGTGCTTTTTGTTTTTTCATGGAGATTAGAATTACTGCCTGGGATCACTTGCTTTCAGCCTGAAGAACTTTCTTTAGTTTTTCTTGTAGGGTGGATCTACTAGCAATGAAGTCTCTCAGTTTTTGTTTATCTGGGAATGATGTTACATTACCTCCGTGTTTGAAAGCTAGTTTTGCCGTGTAGAAGAGCGTGTTTGGCAGGGCGTTTGGGTTTTATGGGGGTTTGAGCACTTTGGGTGTGTCAACCCACTGCCTTCTGACCTCGTTGTTTCTGATGAGAAGTGGCTGTTAATCTTATTGAGATTTCCTTGTGATAAGCTGTTTTTCAGTTGCTGCTTTGAAGATACTCTCTTTGTCTTCCCTTTCAGCATTTTTACTATATACTGTACCTATGTATGGATCTCTTTGCATTTACGCTACATGGAGTTGAGATTTTTGAATGAGCAGATTCCTGTTTTTCATTAAAGTTGGAAACTTTTCAGCCATTATTTCTTTGAACATTTTCCTGCTCTTTCCTGTCTCTATTTTTCTTTTGGTACTCCCATTTTGTGTATACTGGAACCCTTGGTGATGTTCCACATTTCTCTGTGGCTCTGTCCATTCCTCATTCTGTGTTTTGGCTGCACTCACCTGGAGTGAGACTTCCTCATGCTGAGCTGGAAGTGAGGACATAAGGAGAGAGTTGTGGTTCACATGGCATAGACCCTTGCTGTCCTTGCTAAATTTTGGTAGATTTTCTTAAATAATTTTTTCTTCACTTGCTGTATGCCTTTAGGACAATTTTTAGAGACTTTACATTTTTACAATTTTCACCAGTTAGGCTTATTTCACTAAGAAGTGGGTCTGTAGAGCTCTTCACATTGCTATTCTGAAAGTGGAACTCTTGCAATATACTTTTTTATAAATTTATTTTTTGACTTGTGATAAAATATGCATAACATGAAATCACCATTTAAACTGTTCCTGCGTGTACAGTTCAGTGGCATTCAGCACATTCATATTGTTGAGCAGCCATAACAACCTCCACCCCCAGAACATTTTTCATCTTGCAAAATTGAAACTCTGTGCCCATGACACAATAACTCCCCATTCCTTCCTCCCGCCAGCCCCTGGCAACCACCATTCTACTTTCTGTCTCAATATATTTGACTACTCTAGGTGACTCATATGAGTGAAATAATGTGGTTTATGTTCTTTTGTAACTGGCTTATTTCACTTAACATAATGTCTTCCAGGTTCATCCGTGTCGTAGCATATGTCGGAATTTCCTTTCTTTTAAGACTGAATACAGTTTCATTATATGTATAGACCACATTTTGTTTATCCATTCATCAGTTGGACCCTTGGATTGCTTCCATCTTTTGGCTATTGTGAATAATGTTGCTATAAACATGGGTGTACGAATATCTGTTTGAATCCCTACTTTCAATTCTTTGGGGTATATACCCAGAAGTGGAATTGCAGGAACGTGTGGTAATTTTATTTTTAATTTTGGAAGAATTTCCATACTGCTTTCCACAGTAACTGCACCATTCTACATTCCCACCAACAGTACACAAGGGTTCCAATTCCTCCACATCCTCACCTACACTTGTCATTCACTTTCTTTTTTTCTCTTTTAAATAATAGCCATCTTAATGTGGTATCTTGTGGTTTTCATTTGCGTTTCCTCAATGATTAGTGATGTTGAGAATCTTTTTATATGCTTATTGGTCATTTGTTTATTTTTGGAGAAATGCTTACCTAAGTCCTTTGCCCATTAAAAAAAATTTTGGGGGGTTGTTGTTGTTGAGTTGTAGGAATTCTTTATATATTCTAGATATTAACCACTTATCAGATATTGATTTGCAAATATTTTCTCCAATTACATGGGTTGTCTTTTCACTCTGTTGATAGTGCCCAATGATGCATAAAAGTTTTAAATTTTGATGTAGTACAATTATTTTCTATGTTGTTGCCTGGGCATCTAGTGTCGTATCCAAGCAATCATTGCCTGCGATATACTTTCAAAGATAAATATAGTTAGGTAGATAGAGAGATAGGTAGATAGACAGAAGATAGATAATAGATAGATAGATAGATAGATAAAACCTATGTGGCAACATGTTAATAACTGATGAAACAAAGTAAAAGATATATAGGTATTCATTGAACTGTTTTTCATTTATTTTGTAAGCTTGAAATTTCTCTAAATAGGTATTGGGGAAACACTATAATTCATCAAGTTAAAGGAATAAAAGAAAATTTATAAAGTCAATCAATAGATGCATAAAAGAATTTGATCAAAGTCAGTATCCATTCTATGATTTTAAAACCTTGGCATAAGTCATAAGATTGATAAAGCAGGCAACTAATAATAAGAAATTCTGTTCATCAAAGTATTTCATTAAGAGCATTTAAAAGCAACAAATATACAGAATATATATGCCATACATGTAACTAAGGAATTGTTTCCAGAACTTACACAGGACTTCTGCAAATCAATAAGAAAAGATAGATAATGCACCAGGAAAGTGGACAAGAGTTTTGATCAGGCCATTCATAAAAGGGGATATTAAAGGGCCAATAAACATACAAAAAGGCACTCAATCTCATTATTTTTCAAGGAAATACAAATTATAACCACAGTGGGTTACAATTACAATTCACCAAAACGGCCAAAGTTAAAAAGGCTGACACTATTACAGGATGGCAAGGCATGTCTTGTGGTAGCGTAGTGGTACAACCCCTTTGGAAGACTAGCATTATCTATTGAAGTTAAATATATACTTGTGTATACCCTATGCCCAAACAATTTCACTATGAGCTAGAGACCCAACAGAATGCATACTCATGTGTTTAAAAGACATTAACGATAGGGTTCTTACAGCATTAGTCAGCCAAAACTAGAAACAACCAAATCTCGATTAACATTACCATGGATAAGTAAATTGTGTTATACTCTTGTGATGGAATGCTCTCTCGGCGATGAAAATGAACAAACCGCTGTTCTACATAACAGCATGGAGGAATCTCACAGACATATTGCTGAGTGAGAGAAGCCAAACACAAAAGAATATATACTGTAAGTCTACTTATGAGTTTGATATATGAGAACATAGAGAGTCCATTTATATAAAGTTCAAACACAGGCAGAACAAATCTGCAGTGTTAGAAGTCAGTGTGGCTGCTACCTGTGGGGCAGAGAGAAGAAGTGGTGACTGAGTGCGGGCAAGGTAGGGGGGTCTCGGGAACTGGTAACCTTTCTCTTATTAACCTGGATGGAAGTCCCATGCAAGTATTCACTTGGTTATAGTTCACCAAGCCGAACACTTATGATCTGTGCCCTTTTCTATATAGCGCACATCACTATACTTCACGTATGCTGTATATGCTATCCACCAATAAAACAGCGTGTGTGTGTGTTTTCAAACCTCCGACTGGGGAACTGAGCAGGGTTTCAGCTGAAAGGTGCAAATCACTGTCACTTTCGTTGACCGAAGCCTCTAGTAATTTCACCTTGCAGCAGCTTAAAAAAATTGCATTTTTTTAGGAATGAACAAACTTTTAAAGGTTGAATCTGCATACCTAAAGCAATGAAATGATGACAAATGTCAAGGGTCTTCACTTGTGCCTTAACATGCAGACATAATGATAATTAAGAAATCTCTCAAGTAAAGTTTCATATCTTCCTTCCTCATTTTTTGAACTCTGGGTTACTTTTCAAATTTACAAATTGCTGCTAAGCACATGCTAGCATTAAGTACATTAACATTTCTCAGAACAAATGTCACAGTGAATACAAAACCTGTCTTCTTACCTAGAACATATGGCTTTAACAACAGTGATAATTTTTAATGTACCAGAGATGAACAGTTTGGCTTGTGCCTTTTTTTATGAATTCAGTCTGTTCTGGTCCCAAGCTTGTAGTATGCCTCTTTCTCTCTGAATGGCTCTCAAAAATGAGATGACAATCTGTAGACATTTCCCTTTACCACCAAGGGTCCTAATCTTTTGGAAGACATGAGAACAGATGAAAGTATTTGGTTCTGGGAATGGAAATTACAGATGGATGGAACCCCCTTGGAGTGCGCACTGGCATTTTCTATTGAGCAATTAGCCCTTGTCCGACTGAAAAGGCTTCCTGCCATGTTGGAAGGGAATGCATAAGGCAATGTCGGTTTTTTTTTATTCCAGAAAAACAAATATGTTTTATTTTTAGCTTCCTTAAATTCCAGTTAAATGTATTCTTTTGCCAAAGAGGATGATTTTCCCCATCGAAGGCTAAGTCTCTGTGTGTGTCTGTATACATACTTTGTATCCCTTGTCTTGTGACTGGAATGTAAATGTGACTGTAAATAAAAGGTGTGTTAGAGGTACTATTTGTTCCATTAATTTGTTTTACAAATTATTTAAAATCCAATTAATTTAATCTAAGTTTTAATATAGTAGAAGCTACATGCCAGAAGGTTGCGTGACAAAAATGCTATAAATGACACAGTAACTCATCTAAAACAAGATTTTCTCAAAGTAGCACAGACACAATAAAAACCACCAGGTGTCTCTTATTTGGGTATATGCTGTCATTAGTCAAAAGTAAGTACACATGCAAGGGAAAATACTAAGAAAGACTTGTTTTATAAAACTGACCAAAATATTGATGGATACTCTCCTTTTTGTGGATACTCTCAGACATTTTAGAATAAAGCATATTGAAACACTAACAGTTATTCTGTCACTAGTTTTTCCTAGTCTTTAAAAGGCTATATACTTCTGCTCAGACATGCCAAGAACACATGGTTTATTCTTATAATTGTTATAATCTTGTTCCAAACCTCCAGTCTATATGTATAGTAGGCTTGTGGGAGAGAAGGAGGAAGGATTTGCCAATTAATGCTTTCTCTTCCAGTTTAAATACACTCCTCCAGGTAAACGCTCAGGTGTTCAGAGTTTTTCCCCCTTGCTTTTTCCTCCTCCAGATGTTGGGTATAGAGACAGGCTTCAGTGTCCTCTTGGTGGTCAGGAGAGGAGGCCTCCGGTCATCAAGTTCAGGTCCTGTGCTGTGCTCTGAGCCTTTGCTGGTTTCGGGGTTGAAGTCCCCATTGCCTGCTCCCTGCACACTGCTGGCAGCCCCTGTTGACACCTGTGGCTGATGAGCTTGTGGTCTGTCCTCTCGGCTGGTCAGGGCTCTATTGTCATCCCATGCTGTCTCAATCCTACCTCAGCTCTTGCCGTTACTGACACTATGACTCTTAATGGTTTCCACCTTCTGCCTTTCTCCCTCCTTGCTCCCTTCCTCCATTTCTCTCTCCCTCCCTTCTGTCTTCTCTTCCACTAATATTTGTTGAGTATCTGCTATGTGTAAAGCACTGCATTAGGACATGGAGTCCAGGAATAACACTAAGACCCCTGCCCCCTAGGAGTTTACATTTTAATGAGGGGGCTCAAACAATAAGCAACAAGCAGTAAATTGAATAGTATGTTCAAAGGTGATGAGGGCTATGGGAAAAAGAAAAGGAAAATTAAAGCAGGGTAAATGAAATCACCATGGGGGAAAAGGCAGTAAAGCAGTAAAACAGAGTGGTTGGAAGAGGCAGGGACAGCCAGGTTTTGTGGTACCCAAAGCTTGTAAAGTGGAGGGGGGGCTTCCTCCTTAGGAAATAAATGCAAAATTGGGAAGTAAAAACTTAGTCCCCAAAGTGAATATTTATGGAATGAGAAAAGATTATAAGAAATTAGTCACATCAGAGTTATAGGTCCCTATCTTCTGATTAAGCCATTTATCAGAAACGTTTACATAGAAATACTTCCTAATTGTAAACCCGTATCCTGTTCTCCACACTTGACTACCAGCAACTTCCAGCCCTCGCGGAGGCTTGTGTGAGTGATGTGTCCGGCGACTTAAACTTCGCTAGCTTCACACATCACTCTACCTCTGCAGGTGTGTCTCACTGAGAAGGGAAGATGTGTCCAGGACTTGAAGGACAGAGAAATCTGCAAAAGACTGTTCCAGGAAGAGGGAACAGCCAGAGCAAATTCCATAACAGTCTCCATCTGTGCCAGCTGGCTGCTTTGTTCGGGAGCACTTTTGCAAGCACTGGGGTGGCAAGGGTAGAGGCTGGCTAACATCAGCTGGGTGAGCCATACCATCTGCCTGGCTGTTTAATGCCCTGTTTGTTGCAGAAGCTCTCTGATAGGTATTACAGCACAATGGAAAGAGCCTCACACTTTGTGTCCACTTCCGTAGGTTCATCCGTATGTTTCTTCCCTAGGCCTCCTTGTCCCCTTCCAAACCTACCCCTCTGATGCCCATAACAAATGTGCCAAAACTATTCACCACTGCCCAAGAGTCCGCATATATACTTACATTGGACCACTTCTCTCTCGATACAGAGGGATCACTAGGTACAGTGCCCATTGCTTTGCCCAGTGTAATCGCTGCCTTTCAAGGGCATCTCTGAGTGGATCTACAGGGCAGCATCTGTCTGCTTTAGCTCACTTCAACATAGCCTGTTGACTCATCTTTGAACCAGCCCATATTTTCTTCTGGTGAACTGGCCATAGCTGTGAGGTGAGAGAGAGGTGATGGTGCATGAATTCGTTTTCTAGGGCAGTTGTAACAGAATATCACAAACCGAGTGGCTTAAAACAACAGAAATTGTGCACTGTACCTTGGTGTCTGGCCAATGGTGAGAATGGAGACTGAAATGCACGCAGTGATTTTCAGGGCTGCATCTACAAAAAGGGAGGACTTTTTCTAGTTGCACAAAGGCTAACAGAGGTTCTGTGGGAGAAGTTTAAGGTGCACTGTTGTCATGTAGTTTAGCCCTACTTTATCAGGGGCAGAGCCAAGGTTAAGGTGATTTGAAGGTTACCCAAAGATTTTATACCTTAAACATCCCAATTACTTTGTATCTTTGGAGTCATAGTGGGGTCCAAGAAACAGAAAGCAACATATCCGAGTCATAAATCAGAAAGAAATTTAGAGGATAAGACTCAACAGCAACAAAGAAATTTTTTATTATGCATTTGTCCAACAAAAAATAAAAACAAATGTCAAGGCACGTCTTGAAAACGGGAGAGGAAGTACCTGAAAAGTTCCCAGTATATTATAGCTGGCAAATGAAAATAATTTATAGTAATTATTACTACCAGTTACATATATATGTACATTTTACTGCTATTTCCTTAACTGATTGCTATTTCTTACCTAATATTTATTACTTATTTTGTGGATACAAAACTACTCAGAGGGGTCTCAGTATTTATTATTTTATTTTTCTGAACATAAAAATTCATACAGCTTTCACAAGTTTGGGTACAATCCTTGCCCCACAATTTTGTTTTTTTCCTATAAGGTTTTAAGTTATTCAACTATGTATCTCCTACTATGGACTTTTTTAGGATCTTAACTCTCTTGTTCAAGAAGATAATACTGTAGATTCTACATTATTTCTGTGGGCCTTTTTGTCAGTGGCAATTACAGCGTCGTTCACGTCTCATAACTGATTCCTCTTGTTTCTTCCCAGCCAGCCTAGCTCAAATTTTCCACTTATTCTTTGACATTTTTTCATTCCTAATATTTAAGATCTTTCCAATCTAACCCCTATACTGCTTTTAGATTGTTTTTCCCCAGATTCTCCTTTCATCATGTCATTTCGCTGGCCAAAATTTTCAGTGGTGCCCCATCATCTCTAGTAGCAATCTCAAAACTCATTTGATTGTGTATATATCAGTAAAAGTATTTTGAGCATGCACCCCTAGTGTGTGTGTGTGTGTGTGTGTGTGTGTGTGTGTTTATTTATTTATTTATAACTTATACATGTATACTCCTATCTCTACGTATACTTTATTAAGCTTAACTTTAAACTTTTTTAGATAAAAATAATTATAAATGGAAGTTCTAATATTTTTCTTCTGCCATCCTAAAGGAACAATTAGTGCAACTCATTTTGGGTAATTATATGTAAGCAGAATATTTTTAAAAATCAGAGAGGGGGCAGTGGAGTGCTGTTCCACTGTCCGTGGTGCTGAACTATTATTGCACATTACCACATCATTGTATCTCCTGACCTTCAGATACTGGGGATTCCTTTCTAACTTCCCCCCACATTAAAAAAAAAAAATTTCTGTTTATTTTGCTTGTTTGTTTGTTTGTTTTTGGCCATGCTGCGCAGCTTGTGGCTTCTTAGTTCCCCAACCAGGGATTGAAACCACGTGCTTGGCAGTGAAAGTGCCACATCCAAATCAGTAAAAGTATTTTGAGCACGCACCCCTAGTGTGTGTGTGTGTGTGTGTGTGTGTGTGTGTGTGTTTATTTATTTATTTATAACTTATACATGTATACTCCTATCTCTACGTATACTTTATTAAGCTTAACTTTAAACTTTTTTAGATAAAAATAATTATAAATGGAAGTTCTAATATTTTTCTTCTGCCATCCTAAAGGAACAATTAGTGCAACTCATTTTGGGTAATTATATGTAAGCAGAATATTTTTAAAAATCAGAGAGGGGGCAGTGGAGTGCTGTTCCACTGTCCGTGGTGCTGAACTATTATTGCACATTACCACATCATTGTATCTCCTGACCTTCAGATACTGGGGATTCCTTTCTAACTTCCCCCCACATTAAAAAAAAAAAATTTCTGTTTATTTTGCTTGTTTGTTTGTTTGTTTTTGGCCATGCTGCGCAGCTTGTGGCTTCTTAGTTCCCCAACCAGGGATTGAAACCACGTGCTTGGCAGTGAAAGTGCCACATCCAAACAAACTGGACCTCCAGGGAAGTCTCTCCTCCATATTTTTTAAACAGAAGGAAATGCTATAGACTATACACTCAAGAGGATTCTAGTTCCTAACAGGGAATTCCCGAGGAGTAAAGATTCTTTTTCCTCCATACTGAAGAACAAAGTATCTCTTTTTCTCGGAAAGAAGCAGACTGAGAATAAAAAGAAATGGAGGGTTTAAGTAAGTCTCCATATTAGCTGAATCATTTCATTTCTCTGTTGAAAGAACATAGTCAAGGAAGATGTTAAAAGAAGATTCTAATACTCATGTTTTCTTAATTTTATAGCTTCATAACCAAGAATGATTGAAAATAGGAGAAAGAAGTACTGTCAAAGATTATACAGTACAATGAAGTTGTACAGTGAGGCTCAAGAAAATAAATGTTAGCAGGTACATGAATACTTCTGTGACTGTTGGCTATTAGAAACAAGACTGTAAATTTCTGCCTTGAGGAAGATTCTGATGATCTAAAAAATGTCAACTGATGTTGTCACAAATCAGTGGTTCACATGAATCTCATAAAGATTGTAGAACCTGCAGCACTTGTTATATAAATGATGAAAGATGATTTCCTCTTTAAATCTCCAGCTAGCTGCAGTTCAACTGAATGCAAATTAGAAAGCTTAAGTGACATCCAGAGTGTTGAAAAATAGTTAAGGGTTTCTCATATAAGTAAAAATATATTGAGAACTTAGAAAAAGAGAACAATATCTTGTTATTAATGGTTCTACTGTAATGTTATTAGAGAATTTACAACCATTATAGCAAATTCCAGTAGACCATTTTAAAACTTACTTTTTCCTTTCTATGGCAACAAATCTCTAGTCACTTGACACTGAGAAAAACTAGTATTTGATTGTGGATATCACCACCAATGTTCAACTTCAGTATTAACTGTAACATTTGAATGACTCAGTGCACTGAAATTCTTCTTTGAGGCAAGTTTTTAACATAGATTTCCATTTAATAAATGTTTGCTTACAAATGTTATATGCCAGGCCATGCAGATGCAGAGATTAAAAAGACAGAGTCTGGGGGCTTCCCTGGTGGCGCAGTGGTTAAGAATCCGCCTGCCAATGCAGGGGACATGGGTTCCAGCCCTGGTCCGGGAAGACCCCACATGCTGCAGAGCAACTAAGCCTGTACGCCACAACTACTGAGCCTGTGCTCTAGAGCCCGCAAGCCACAACTACTGAGCCCACGTGCCACAACTACGGAAGCCCACACGCCTAGAACCCGTGCTCCGCAACAAGAGAAGCCACCGCAATGAGAAGCCCGCGCACCGCAACGGAGAGTAGCCCCTGCTCGCTGCAACTAGAGAAAGCCTGCACACAGCAACGAAGACCCAACACAGCCCAAAATAAATAAATACATTTATTAAAAAAAAAAAAAAGACAGACTCTGACTTTGGGAATTTCATGATCCAGTGAAGGACACAGACAAGGAGATAAACGAATATCACTATATTATATTGCATGATATACGTATAAACAGAATAGCATGTCAGCACATAGAGAAGTACTTAATCAGACTGGGACAGTCTTCCCAGATGAGCTGATGCTTCAGATCGTCCTTTCAAGGACAGTGGGAGTCAGCTAGGAAAGCAAATGGAAGAAAGTCATTGCAGAGAAAGGAAGCAGTGTATGCAGGGACAAAGAGGTGTGAGACAGCAGAGCAAGATTTGGAAATTAAATGCACTTCATTATCGTGACACAACAGGTATGAATGGGCAAAACTCAAGATCAGAAAGAGCTATGTAGAGGATTCTAAGGAGTTCGGATGTTCCCTGAGAATAAAGGGGAGGTCTTATTAAAGGAATCTGAGCAGTGAGGGGACATGATATTATTTGCATATTAAGAACGTCCTTCTGACAATAATGTAAGGAGTAGATTCACAAATAGTCACAAAAAAGGGAGATGATTTTGGAATATCACAGAAATATTGA
Organism: Physeter macrocephalus; assembly: GCF_002837175.3. Lineage (NCBI taxonomy): Eukaryota > Metazoa > Chordata > Mammalia > Artiodactyla > Physeteridae > Physeter > Physeter macrocephalus. The sequence goes on along the minus strand of NC_041233.1, from coordinate 121,286,159 downwards.
GTCATCAATCAAGTCATTGAAAGTGAAGATGGAGAAAAAGAGACAGATTTAAAAGATATTTAGGTTATAGTTTCAATAGACATAATGAACAATTAATTTGGGGCAAGGAAGAGAGAAAAGTCTCAGAGAATCCCAAAGTTTTGTGTGGGAAAAAGATATCACTTGCTGAGCACGGGCGTGCAGAAGGAGGAACGTGGTTGGGGGACGGGTAATGTGAGTTTGGGACATGCTGTGCTTGAGTGCCTGTGGGTCATCTAAGCAGAGATGTCCAGCAGGAAGAAACGTACTTGATTTTGAAGTTCGGAAGAGCAATGTTGTCTCAAAGGAGATATTTGGGAGTCTTCAGTCGTAGGTGGAACCATGTGTAGGATCCTCAGAGAGAATGTGTAGAATGAAGAGAGAATCAGGTAACGTCTCCAGGGAAAGATAATATTTAAGCAGTGATTGGAGGAAGAGGAACCATCAAAGGAAGAATAAACCTGAGTAAACAGAGAGGTCAGAAGAAAACAAAGAGAATGTGTATCATGGAAGCCAGTGGAGGAGGAGTTTCCAAAAGTGGAAACAGTCAACAGTGACTAGGAAGACAGAGTCTGTACCTGACTCACCCTCATTGGTCAATTTTTGACCAAATGACCAACTGAAATTTATATTCTATTCATATTAGCTACTAAATATAAAAATATTATGTTTAAATAAATTACTTTAAATATACATGGTCAAATTATAGACATTACAGCTAACGATTATGACCAGACCAGTACATCTTCACTCTTGTATTCTTATGGTTATGCCAGAGGCATTGTTTCTTATTGTGCTTGAAGCAAAGCCTGGAACCATATAGAGCAACTATTCCTGAGATTCCCTGGTGAAAAATGAAATTTTATGTGCTAGAAATGAACTCTAATATATGACTGAAAGGATCCTTTTGAGAGAGTCTTTATAATGCCATAATATAACTACTTTGCACTCACAAATTCAGCCATTCAGGTTTTTATATTTGTCATAATGTCAGAAATTGCCCTGAGGTGTCCAGAGAGTAGAAATACTTTGAATATGATGGAAACATATTCAGAGTTCTCAACACTGTCACGTAAACGTTGAACCCAAATAATTGAATGAGAAAAATACATTTTAAAAGGTTTATTCCATGAGTTAAGGTCATAGCATTTTATAATAACCTCAAAAAGAATGCTGAAATCTAAAACTGGGATACTAGTCTTTCAGGGCTAAAATACAAGTTAGTTGAAACTCAGAAAATTACTTGTTAGATGTGGTGCTTGCATGTGTGTATACGGGAGTGTGTCGGTTTTATGGGCTGTCTGCCCAGTGACACATCTAGAGTCTAGATTGCCTAAGAGGCAGGACGGCATATATGAGCAGGAAATGGTGCACTCCTCCCAAAGGGGTATAAGTTTTAGATGATCTGCTCAGTTTCCTTCTGGTTTCTCAAAGGGGATGCATTCTTTTTTTTTTTAGCCATGCAGCATGCAGGATCTTAGTTCCCTGACCAGGGATCGAACCCATGCCCCCTGCAGTGGAAGTGCGGAGTCCCAACCACTGGACCGCCAGGGAAGTCCCGGGGATGCATTCTTATATCCCATATATCCGCCCACTTAAACAAGATGTGGATTGAACAAAAGTCAACCAGTTTTTCACAACTAGTTAATTTGTTAGAAAATAAGTACAGGCATCACATCTGTGAAAGTTTATGGTGGTTGCCATAAACAACCACCCACAAAACATATACTAGTTCCTTCAACTTATTATCTTGAAAATTTACAAAACTAAAGAAAAGTTGAAAGAGTAGTGCATTTATTTACCTTTCATCTAGAATCACCAGTTGTTTAGCCACATTTGCTTGATCAGTCTGTATGTAGGTCCATTTTTTTTTAAAAATAGTTTTCTTTGAACCATTTGAAAATAAGTTGTAGACATCATGACACGTATTCCTAAGAATGAGGAAATCTCCTGTATAACCACAGCAGCATTAGCAAACCCAAGAAGTGTAACGTGGGTATAATAATCTCATCTACCCATGTTTAGATCTTCCCAGTTGTCCCTTTAATAGCCAGGATCTAATCAAGAGTCACACACTACATTTAATTATCATGTCTTCTTAGTCTCCTTCAACCTAGAACAATCCCCCACCTATTTTCTGTGTTGGTGCTGTTTATGACATGGATATGTTTAAAGAATCAAACTAGTTGTCTTGTAGACGATCCTGCAATCGGAATTTGTGTGTTAACAGTTTACTAGGGCTACTGTAACAAAGTACCACAAACCAGGTGGCTTGAAACAACAGAACTTTGTTGATTCACAGTTCTGGAGGCTAGAAGTCCAAGATCAAGGAGTTGACAGGGCCACACTCCCTCCAAAGGCTCTAGGGGAGAATCCTTTCTTGCCTCTGCCAGCTTCTGGTGGCTCTTGGTGTTCCTTGGCCTTGGATAACATAACTCCGATCTCTGCCTTTGTGTCTTCACATGGTATCCTTATGAGGACACCACTTGTTGGATTTAGGGTCGACCCTACTCCAGTATGACCTTATTTTGACCTAACTAATTATACCTGCAAAGACCTTATTTCCAAATAAGGTCACATTCTGAGGTACTGGGGGTTAGGGTCTCAACATTTGAATTTTGAGGAAAACACAATTCAACCTGTAACAGTGTGATTGTTTCTGATGATTGAATTGAGCTTGAAGATTTTTGTCGAGAATATTTCGTAAGTGATGTGGGGTACTTCCAATTGAATCAGTTTGTCCCATTATTGGCGACGCTAAATTTGTTCACTTAGGGTGGGGTCTGCCAGATTTCTTTTGTTATTAATAAGTAATTAATAAGTAATCTGTGAGGGTGGGAAAAAAACGAAGACAAGATGCAAAGCAAGTCATTATTTGGAAGCTCCTACACAGGTAGGAGAGGGGAAAAGTGAGACAGGGCAGGAAAGCAGCCTATGTGGAGTGGAGCATCAAGCTAATCATCGCTGTGGTTGCGAGCTTAATCCCACTGGGAGCCAGTTAGGAACAGAATACTTTCTCAGTCCCCAGCTGGGGGTCACTGGGGTGGGGCTGAGCTGCTTGATTCTCTGGAATTTCCCCCCGCCCTGCCTGCAGGCGGAGCTGGCTCCGAGACTGGAGAAAGCCCTCAGGTCTTTGGGTGCTTGTGTTTCACAATGGTAAGGCTGGGGGCGGTGGGGGGTGGGGGCAGGGCACAGACACCATCTGCTACAATTACCTGCCTTCACTTACTTATTTATTTATAGTTGATTTACAGTGTTATGTTAGTTCCTAGGATACATCAACGTGGTTAGGAATATATAAATGGAATGTACATGGAATATATATATGTACACATGTATATATATAAATTCTTTTTCAGATTTTTTTCTATTATAGGTTATTACAGGATGTTGGATATAGATCTCCATGCTATACAGTAGGTCCTTCTTGTTAATCTATTTTATACATAGTAGTGTGTATCTGTTAATCCCAAACTCCTAACGTATTCCTCCCCCGTCCTCTCCCCTTCGGTAACCATAAATTTGTTTTCTGTCTGTGGGTCTATTTCTGTTTCATAAATAAGTTCATTTGTACCATTTTTTTAGATTCCACATATAAGTAATATCATATGATATTTGTTTTTCTCTGTCTGACTTACTTCACTTAATATGATAATCTCTAGGTCCACCCAAGTGGACTTGCAAATGGCATTATTTCATTCTTTTTTATGGCTGAGTAATATTCCACTACAATGACCTTTTAAACTTACTTTATGAGCAAGTGATAGACCTCAGCTACTTGGTCTTTCGCCGTACTTTTAAGAGTTTTCCCTATCAATGCCCTGCCTTGTCAATTTCAATTAATTTTGGTCTCATTTTGATGACCTTAGGGACCAGAGTTAAGAAAGAATCCGGTTCTCAAGCTCTACAGATTCTGAGTTATCAGTGACATGGCCGGGGAGCAAGGGAGTGAAGTGAATTGTCAGGTGACCAAGAATGAATGGTGAGGAAATGCATATGGTACGACTGCGGGCCGGGAACGTGTTCTTCTTCCTCTCTACACAAGCTTGCCCTACGTCCCGCTGCTGCCCTCCAGCCCACACTGCGGACAACCCTCTGAGTAGCGGTCGAGGCCCGGTCCTGTCATGGGCTGAATTGTTTTCCCCAAAAATACAGGTGATGAAGCTTTACCCCCAAGGTGACTGTATTCAGAGGTAGGCCTTTTAAGGAAGTAGTGAAGGTGAGATCATAAGGATGGGGCCCTAAGCATATGACTGGTACCCTTCTAAGAAGAGGAAGAGACACCAAGGATGAGAGGACACAGAGGAAAGGCCGTGTGAGGGAGCAACAAGAAGGTGGCCACCTGCAAGCCGAGGAGAGATGTCCCAGGAGAAACCAACCCTGCCGCCACCTTGATCTTAAACTTCCAGCCCCCAGAACCATGAGAACATAAATTCCTGTTGTTTAAGCCACCATGTCTGTGGTAATTGCCATGGCAACCCTAGCAAACAAATACAAACGGTTATACTTGCTTCCTCTTTTCTCAGCTGTCTCCTCATTTACCTTCTTATACCTCTCTTTGAACTTAAAGGAAGAGATACCTCACTTCCTGGCTCTAAACCCCTTTTCCTGCCCAGGAGGTAGTTTATTCCCAAACATATCCTATTTGTTGTCTTTCCAATTCTTTAAGAAAATAAGGTAGAATGTAAATCATAAATAGGTAATAAATAACATTCTTTTCTTTTTCTTCTACTATCTTCATCCTCTCCTTCATCAAAGACTCTGTTCCTTTTCTGGCCTGAGGCATGTGGATGGCTCTCAGGTAAAGCCTGCCAGGACAGGAGGGCAGGTGGTCGTGTGTTTATCACCAAAAGGAAGATGCTCTTACCATGAGTTAACTACAAACATGAATCTAAAGCAGTGCTTCTCAAGTAATTTCTGAAAAAAACCCAAAACAAAACAGAATTGCCCCCCACAATCTCTACCAGATCTATAGTTTTGTAAAATAGGATAAAAATGAATTTCTAGAAAAGAATAAAGACGTACAAAATACAAGTCCCAACATTCAACGGACAGAAAATTACTCTGTCAAATTGCTCTTGAAGTTTCTAACCCGTTATTTCTGTACTTGCCACGTACACTTAACAAACAGTTCAAGGACAGGCACTGGTGTCTGGACCACGCTTTGAGGACAACAGTTTCAAAGGGCAGGTGAATTATTTCCTTCCTTTCTCATTGGTTCCTATCAGCTCATTCAGGGTCAGCCGAGCTCTATGTCTAGGAGAGCTTCTTCCCCCGACTCTTTCTCTCTCTCCTTTTCTGCGTCTCTGCCTTCCTGTTGGAGTTCATCCTACTGGGCTTTCCTGTATGGTCAAGGGCATGGAGAATTGGGCTATTCCTGGGAGGGTCTTGGGAAGACAGCAAGTACTCTGTAAGAATTAGGGTTCTCAAATCCCTCTGACTGGAGCGTCTATAAGATAGACCACTCTCTCTCTTGCTAAGATCGATAGCCTGGCATATTTGACTCTCTGATCAATCTCACTTTTCTGAAACTCTTCCTTTGTCTCCTTCATATCAGTCTATCCATGGGCAGTCAGATTGGCAACGTGTCAGATGAAACTAGGGTAACAGATTTCTGGGTCTAGGAACTTCACCATCTGTAATGGTAAGTGGGAGGGCCGAGAGATTGGCAGAGATTCCTGGAACTCTTGAAGAGGCTTGGAGCCTCAAGATCTACATAATTTACTGGAATAAACCCTCTCCAGGGAAGTGACTGTCCAGACAGTACGTTTAGTTTATTGCCCAGCAATCAATGAAAGGTTGAAGGACGATAGTCGTTATGTGCTGGTGTACTGAGAGTATACAGCCAAAGCCCAAGCCCATGGTCAGTATTCACAGTCTCCCATTGTTACCTGGACAACAGTCTTTATCCTGTCTCTCACCTATCTCATGAACATCTATGTGACAATTGGCCTCTAGTGGGGTCAGCTTTGTGAGGCTGGAGCCCCCGGAATTATTCCAAGTGGTTTACAATATAAACCTCTTATAAGAGATCACTGCGTCACCATGGTGTTTCCCACACCAGGACACCCTACCTCAGCAAGAACACATCATATCCAGCCAGAGCACCTGGTTTCTAGAAGAGGTGATGCACATGCCGTTCCTGTTCTCTTGGGTGACAAACAAGGACAGTGCTCCGGGAGCAAAGGCCGTGTTGTCAGGCTGTAACAGATGCGGCTAAGTCTGCTCTGAGCCTAGTGGACTACCCCTGACACTAGCTGATTCCAGTAAAAAGCGGCCCATCATTCACCCTAACTTGGCCTTGCCTAGGATATGCTGAGATGTTAAAAGATGGAAGATTCTGGGTTTTTTTTAGGAAATGAGCTAAGGGAAAATTGAAGAAGAAATAAGGGAAAACTAAGGAGCAAATTCCTTGAGAAGGGATGAGATCCAGAAAACACATGAAGGATTGCCCTTGATAGGAAAGGAAGCTGTTTGCTCAGTTGCCAAAGGAAGGGAAACATGGACAATGGCACAAGTGCAGATAAGTTTGTAAATCAGGTGGTGCAAAGTCCTATTTTCTCAACCAAGTAGAAGGTAAAGTAGAGGAGGATGTGAGGAAGCCACCAGGAAGGGCAGAAGGTTTGAGAGAAGAAATGCTTCCCTTGGAGACAAGGACAATAATCTTATTGGCAAACAAGCACTGGGTTGCTGGTTGTAATGACAGCCCATCTGGGGTGTGGGATCGTGAAGTATAAAGTGAAGCCAGTTTGCCCAGTTGTGTGAATCTGGCAGAGTTCAACTGCTGGGTGCAGACTTGGAGCTGGTGGGAATCTGGGTCTGTTCAGGCAAGTGTGATGGAGGGAGAGAGAGGCTAGGTGATTAAAGGATAGGCCGCGGAGTCTGAGCTGGAGAATAAATTCGAAGAAAGAAAAGCTAAGTTCAAATGCTTGCTGGCTCTGCCATTTACTAGCTGTGTGATCTTGGCCAAGATTCTTAAATCTCTGATTCAGTTTCTACAATTTAAAAATGGAGACAACAGCAGAACGAATTATGTCATCAGTAAATATGAGGATTAAAAGAAATAATTGTGTATATAGCAGCTTACCACAATGTCTGGCATATGGTAAGTACTCAAGAAATTTCTCTCTTTCTTCTTTAAGATATTATGAAAATTTCCCAACTATCAAGTGTTTTTTCAAATATAGGATTCTTTCTGATTGTTTAGTATTCCATAGTATTTATGAACTCTATGGCCATCCCTTTTTGATGACAGCACAATGTAGAAACTGGGACAGCATAGCATAGTGGCAGGCTCCAGAGTCAAACAAAATGCCTGGGTTTGACTCCTGGCTTCAACACTTACTATCTGTGTGACTTTGGGTGAGTTGCTTAACTTCTATAATCTCAGTTTTCTAATCTGTGAAATGGGTATAATTCTATTTCTCCCGAGTTGTTATGGTAATTAACTGATGTAATACTCGTGAATGCTCAGTAAAATCTTAGTGGCAATGATGATGATAATAATGATGACGTTGGTATTTCCAAACATTTAAGACATATCCAGGGTGTGCCAATTGCATTGCTAGTTTTATAATTTCTAGAAAGTGAGGTTAACTGAAAGTGTAGAGCTTAGCAGAAAAAGGGGAGCTCTGGTTGGACAGAATAGTCTTCAAGATTCTGAAAAGCACAAGTAAAATAAAACTTGTGCAGTGACAACTAATATGTCATATTTTTTTAAGTAAGATGAATGAAAGAAAAAGATCAACCATCTCAAGAGGACAAGTAATTTGATTATAAAGTAATGAGACAGACTCCACAACAGTCAATAGTATTATTTTGAGTTACAGCTAGAATGCTTACTCTCTTCTGGAGATAGGAAGCTTTGGTGAGCCTAGTGATTGTATCACTGGATATCAGTTTATGATAAATAAAAGTACACACATATCTATTAATATTCTCTCTGGCTTCAAGCCTTGATACTAAAAATATGACTTGGCATATGTTGTACTGGCTTTCATGTGATCACTAAACTTATTATTTTCCCCAGGTATAATCCTCTATTTGATGACTCACATACTAATGAATTCCATACAATATTTGTTATTGTCAGAGAAAAATCCTGGTAGATTTTCAGTTATTATCTCAGTTGATGATACAGGTCTGAATTCAAAAAAGTAATTCAAATTCTTTTGAAGCTGTGTGAGGTCTGTTTGCTTCATCTTCTACTCCACGCGTGAAGCAATTAACTTTGGTTATATTCATATAATACTTTCCCGTACTAAAAGAAAAATTATCCAACTTTTTTCAAGCAAAGCTTTTTTTTTTAGTATTAAAATCATAGCCTTGAGAGTATCAAAAATAATGGAAGGTAGAACCTGGCCAAGAGCAATACAACAAAAATATTGAAAATTGCTGCCTGCCAGCCAAACGCTGTTGCCAAATTAGAGGGAGGAATGTAGATCATGACCCTTTCTCACCCTTCCTTTGATCGGTCTTTTGACAGAAACATTGACGGAAAGGATTTGTGCCTAACGATAAAGGCTGTGTCTACAAGAGGCAAGAAGTTGGATTGGGTTTTTCATGTTCTGTAGACTATGGTCTATAGTAACCTAGAGTACTGAAAATGTCATCTGTAGTGATAGATTACAAAATGACGCTACAACAGCTAAGTTGAGATCAATTACATTAACTGAAATAAGTACGTTTCCAGGCAGTAGGAGTAGAAGACATAAAGAGAGGAGTGTGATTATTGGAAGAGCAGCTACTGGCCACAGGATGGAGCCTAAAGAGGTCCAGGGCCCCAGGACTAGTATTTCTATGGGGGCACCTGGGGAACCCCTTTGGAGAGTTCAGATGCCCTCGTGACCGTGATTCCTGCATAAGTATGTTTTGTTGACCCTTGGGTCTTTGATTTTCACCTGTGAGTTATTTTTTCCTTTTTTCCTCTTTTAAAAACATCTCAGTTGTTCCATATTTCTTGGCTTCACCTATTTCTTGTATTGTCACATCCAGAGGCAAGCTTTACTCCCCTGGTGCGTGGTCTATGGATAGTGCCTTGTATTTGTATAAATATTCGACAGATGTTTGCACATATAACCCATGTCAGGCCATTTTGTGGGTGTTCAATAACCATATACAGTGCCTCGTGCTTTTCTATGCGCAGACTGTCACATCTTATCTGAGCCTGACAAGAGCCCTGCGAAGAAAGCAGGGCAAGTGTTAAGGCCTTTTTGCAAGTGAGGAACTTAGAAAAGAAATTAAGAAATGGGAACAGGTTCCCATGGTTGTTAGGAATAGAACCAGAATTTGACCCTTGTTGAGTTTCTCACTCTGAGGCATTCAAAACAGATCAGCAAATATTTGGAGCATAACACCCTCTCCCAGAAACCTCCAGTGTCTTACATGCTTCTGAAATAAAATGCATACTGAGCGTGGGCTTTGAGTCTCCACAGCCAGAGGTCCTTAACCGAGAACCCATGGATCCCTGTCAGGTTTATGGATGGGTGACTGAGAACTCCCCAAACCTCTATTCAAACTATGTTTTTGCACCTTTCCAGAGATGCTTCAAGGCTACCAGAAGATTCTCAAAGTCTCCATCACTTGGGTCAACCTTACTCCTAAATCTCTTGAGGATTTCCAAACCTCTAGTCTTTTCTTCAGTAGGAGATACAGATTATTGCTCATGTTTCAACTTCATGAGAGGTTTCTTTACACCAGAACCTTATTAAAATAAATACACAAGAAATTCCTAGACAACAGGAATTTGGAGATAAACAAAGCCAAGGCTTGGTTTCATAGACGTACAGTGGGAGGATAATGAATCAGAGCTACCTGGAAGAGACTCAGGTCAGTCAATATCAGTGATTCTCAAACTTTGGCTCGTGTAAGATACTCCTCAAGAGCCCATTAAAGCTTCGGGTCCTGACCCACTGACTTCGAACCTCTGAGGCTGGGATCCTGTCATTTGCATGTTAAATGATGACTTCGGGTAATCCTGATGAGGGCCAGTAGTCTACACTAGGAGGAAAAGTGCCTTTTCCATTTCCGGCATCTCTTTTCTTATGCATAAAAGAGTTTCATTTAAAAAAAATTGTTATTGAAGTAAAAACTGCACACAGAAAAGCGCACAGCATAAATGAACAGCTCAGTGAATTCTCACATGGGAACACACTTGTGTAATCACCTTCCAGGTTAGCAGACAGAACGTGTTCAGCTTCCCAGGAGCCTCAGTCCCCGCCCTCACCCCATCCTCCCAATGAAGATTCCTCTCCCTTCTCTCTAAAGGTGCCAATATTTTACCTGTTTGTGGCCTTTATACAAATGCAATCATACAGTATTATTTTGTGTTCGGTAGCGTCAGGTTACAGAAGCCACACCAGTCACTTTAACAGAGACAATTTACTTGAATATAATGAATTGCTAACTGTGTATTGGAGAACCGAGAAGGCAAAAAGAGACACTAGAGTCTAATCAGGAAGTAGCAACCTCAGGATGCAAAAGGGGAGACGCTGGAATTATTAAAATTGAGGAGACCAAGTTTGGGGGGTTCTGTGGAGCTGATGCTCAGACCTCTGAGGGGATGTAATGATGCTTTCTCTGTGAAGAAGGGAAAAACGAAAATAAGAAATGATTGATGCTACAGGAAGGAGCAGGTCCATTTTCCTCTTCCAGCCTTGCAGTCCCTAGCACCCCCTATTGGCAGGACCTCTCAGGGAGGCAGCTAGCAAAGCAGGAATGTGCTTCACAGAGTCCCAGCCTCAGCGCTGCAAAGCACAGATTGGAAGGCTGGGCTTGCAGCTGGAAGACAGCAGCTGAATAACTCGCAGAGTTTCTTTAGCTCGGTGTGCTTGTGAGATTCATCCATGTTATGTGTGGCAGTAGTTCATTTATTTTTATTGCTGCATAATATTCGGTTGTATGAATATACTGCAATTTACCATTTTAGTGTTGATGGGCATTTGGGTTGTTTCCTTTCTTTTACTATTATGAATCATAATGAAAATGAATATTCTTAGATATGTTTCTTGGTTCACATGTGTATATTTTCTACAGTGTATGCCTAGAAATGTAATTGCTGGGCCATAGGGTTGCATATATTCAGTTGTAGATAAGGCCAAACAGTTGTCCAAAGTGGCTCTACCAATGGACACTCCCACTGGCCAGTGTATGAGAGCTGCCAGTTCCTACGCATTCCAGTCAACTCTTGATGTTGTCAACCTTTTAAGTTTTAGCCAATCTGGCATGAGGATGATGGTATGTCATTATAGTTTTAATTTTCATTTCCCTGAAGACCAATAGCATTGAGCTCATCTTACGTATATCTATCAGCTATTTCTATATCCTCTTCTGTGAAATGTCTGTTCAAAAAGTCCCTTGTACATTTTTCTATTGGACTATCTTTTTCTTATTGATTTGTAGGAATTCTTTGTATATACCAAATGTAAATCTTCTATCAGTTATATAATGTGCTTTTTTCTCAGCTGTAGCTTACCTTTTCCACTCTTTTAATGAAGAACAGAAGTTACCAATTTTTTAATTATAGTAAAAAACACATAACATAAATTTTACCATCTTAACTATTTTAAGTGTGCAGTTCAGTAGTGTTAAGCATATGTAAACTGTTGTGCAACAGAGTTCTAGAATCTTTTCATCTTGTAAAACTGAAACTCTGTACCCATTAAACAATAATTTCCCCTGACCTATGCCCCCAGCCTTTGGCAACCACGTGTCTACTGTCTGTTTTTATGGTTTTGACCACTTTAGATACTTCATATGCGTGGAACTGTAAAGTATTTGTCCTTTTGTGACTGGGTTATTTCACTTAGCATAATGTCCCAGAAGTTCTGAATTTTCATTAGGTACTCTCCAATGTCTGATTTAAGAAATTTTTTCCTAACACATGGCCATGAAAGTATTATCTTGAATTATCTTCTAGATCTGTGCTAATATAATAGTAGCCACTGGCCATATATGACTATTTAAATTTAAATTAACTAAAATTAAATTTAATTTAAAACACAGTTTCTCAGTTGCAGTAGCCACATTTCAAGTGCTCAATAACCACATGAAACTAGTGGCTAATGTATTGGACCGTGCGGAATTATAGAACATTCTACCATCTTAGAAATGTCTATTGGACAGCACTGATCTACAGGTTTTATTGTCTACTTCTCACATTTGGATCAGCAGTCCACCTGGAATTAATTTTCGTGTACACGTTTGGTGGTGGTCAAGTTTAATTCTGTCCATATGGACCTTCAACTAATACAGCACTATTTCTTTATTCCCCAGTGCTCTGCAGTTGCTAACTTGGTAATTTATAGAGTTTCCATTCATAAGTAAGCTTGTTTATAGATTCTCTTTTCTGTTCCATTAATCTGTTTCTCTACCTTTGTGCTCATACGTATGATTGGCTTACTTAGTTATTTTCAGTATGATTTTAAACCTGAAAAGACCAAGGCTACATTTCTTTTGCTAGACAGCATTAGAGCACAAAATAAAAGTTAATCTAAATTCTAGAAAGATAAGAAAATTTACTTTTTTCTTTTTCGTACCTGGGTTTTGTGGCTTGAAATTGTTCAGACTACTTAATGCCTGACACTTTTGAAAGCGGGAGACCTGGGCTCCCTGGAGGTCTGTCTCCTAGGTGCACCTATTGTTATGTGTATTTCCCTCCCGCTAAAGGTGATTGGATAGACACACCCAAGTTTTAGAATGTGTGTTTCCATGATTTTCTAATGTGTTCCGTATATAATACCAAGTCTTTTGAATTCAGGAACTGTGCCTTCCATCTGATTTGGAAACCTCCATAACGTCTTATATGGTGGTCTTCCAGGAAGGGCGCTGTGCATATTTCTTTTTTTTAAAAAATTTATTTATTTTATTTATTTCTTTTTTTTGGCTGCGTTGGGTCTTTGTTGCTGCACGCGGGCTTTCTCTAGTTGCGGCGAGCGGGGGCTACTCTTCGTTGTGGTGCGCGGGCTTCTCATTGTGGTGGCTTCTCTTGTTGCGGAGCACGGGCTCTAGGTGCACGGGCTCAGTAGTTGTGGCTCACGGACTCTAGAGCGCAGGCTCAGTAGTTGAGGTGCACAGGCTTAATTGCTCCGTGGCATGTGAGATCTTCCCGGACCAGGAATCAAACCTGTGTCCCCTGCATCGGCAGGTGGATTCTTAACCACTGCGCCACCAGGGCAGTCCCTGTGCATATTTCTTAATGCTTAAGTGGCTACCTTCAATGCTTTTTTTCTTCTGTTCTCTGTCTTTGTCTTGGCTCTTCCTGGAGAAGTTCTCTTTTGAATTTTCTCTTTCTTAAAAAGCAAAAACCAAATTCACTCTGGTGCTGATGGCAGGCGGGGGAGGAGGACTGGTGTTCTAGAAATGGAGGCGTGACCCACGACACCTGATTCAGCCTGGACCACAGTCAGGTTGGCTTAACTGCTGATGCCACCGCTCTCAGAATTGTGGACTGAGATCCAGTTTTCTTATCACAGGACTCAGCAAACTCTGGCTGGTGGCCAATAAAGCCCACTGGTTTTGTGCGGCTTTGTTACCTATTTTTGTATGGCCCGTGAGATAAGAATGGTTTTTACATTTTTAAATGGCTGAAACAAAACCAAAAGAAGAACAATATCTTGAGACCTGTGAAAATTACATGAAATTCACTTTTCACTGTCTGTAAGTAAAGTTTTATTGGCATACAGCCACTCCCATTTGTTTACCTATTGTCCTTGACTGCGTTCACACTGTAACCGCAGAGTTGAGTGGATACAGAGATGTGACAGAGGCTGGATGGTCCTCAAAGCCTAAAATATTTACTCTCTGGCCTTTATAGGAAAAGTTTGTCAACCTCTGCCTTATTTGGAAAAAAAAAAAATCCAGATAATGATTCCTCCATCAGAGGCTTCTTCGTGAGGATTAGATGAATACTTGAGATAAAATATGGGGCTGTGCTTGGAATACACAGGTGCTTGAGAAATGATTCCCTTCAGCCAAGCCTAATGCCTAACCTTATCACATTCCCTAAAACAGTGACTTATGCTTAAGATGCTTTGAAGCACAGTACAGAGCATTCGCACGGACAGATAGATAGTAAAGCTAAAGGTACTCTGTATTCTATTTAGATATACCTTTCACTAATGAACCTCCTACAAGTGCTCAAGGATTCATTTAAACCTAAACGCTTTCATTGGCAAAGGCAAATTTGCTCTTAAAACATTCCCACGGATCCAGGAGATGACACTTGCTCTAGACAGCATCTCTACCTTGCCTTTCCGAGACATCTAGTTCTGAATCCTCCCCCGACGTGCTTCCAAGCATCAGATAATTTTATGCTCCTCTGGCCACTAGAGAGCACTTTGAGACTAGCAAACGTGGGTCTGGGCACCCAGGCCTCCGTTTGAACCCTGCTCTCCCCAGGATCACGGGGCTGTGCCGTCAGTCACTGCGCCATCTAGCTACCAGCGGCGGCTTGCAAATGGCTAGCAAGGCTGATGGATGCATTTTGTGAAGCTTAGTGACCTGTGGCAGTGATAATGAAGTATTCTGAAGCCCAGATCACATTTTATTCCGTCACTCTGGTTTTCTGCCTGTGGTGACATCATCTCATTTGGACTGCTTTACAGCGTATTTCTAAGGCCAGCAAGCATTTTAGCCAGGGTCCCTTTCCTTATGGCTCCTTCTCTTTTCTGTCAGATTGAATTTCTCTCAAAGAGAAAATATCGCTTGATATTGATTCCAGTGCATGAGACAATTTCAGCTTCTCACTCTGCAGTTCATCCAAAGCCCTGTTTAAAATCTTGAAGAGGTTTTCCGAGGCTAAGAGGCACAGTTCAAAAGAACAGTTCTTAAATGTATTTAAAAGACCCTTGGCTACATTTTCTGATGTTTCATCAGCAGTTTGCACTGATACACTTTCCATTGTTATTACAACTGAACCGTATCATAGGGAGTTGTGCCAGCAAGACCGTCAAGTTTTCTAAAAAGCTATAAAGCTTTGATGTTTTCTGGCTTATTTCTTACTGTGCTCTTAAAAATGTTTAGCTTCTGCTGAGCCAAATGTGTACCTCTAAAGGCATATGCAGTGGAAAACTCTTCAAGCATCTCAGTTACTGCTGCAATCTCTGTATATACAGCAGGAGGATGCAATTCTGTTTGGATGAAGCAAGCGGGGGAGTTCTTTGTGGTGTGCATTGTGAATGAATAATACCCCCCATCAACTGGGCTTCAGCCCATCAGCACTGGGGTCTGGCTGTGAATATAGAAGAATCCACTTTCCCAACCACTGCTTATGAGCATTTCCCAAAGCCATTCCATTCTGTATTATTGTTTGCATCAAAGAGAAATCAAAGGCATCAGTTCTGGCCCTGATTCCTAAACTGATTGAGGCATTTATGAGGATGGTTTGCAGGGGATTTCTTTGATGTTTTCAGGAATCCTAAATAATTTCTCCCTCTTTTGAATGACACTTGACTTTCAAGTAAAGAATATGTCTGCATGTGAAATGTCAGTTCTGTCTAATAATAACCAGCTTAATGTGCCACTAAAATCACTAACAGAATTTGCCACCATTTTTAGAAAATGAAGTTCTTTCCTCTGTCCCAGAGGCTGGCGTACGGAATCTGGCTGGAACAGGGGCAGGCCGTTACAAACAAACGGATTGCTCCATAAGGAAATTACACTCTAAAATGTAAACTTGCTATCTCACCTTTTGCCAACACATAGCATTTGCGATACGTGACATGAGAATAGCAGGGAGTGAATAGGCTATTAACAAAAACTTTCAAGAAAAGGACTCCTCTGGGTTTCACAGGGAGCCATGAATATGAACACATAAAGGAATGGAAGGCAAAGATAAGGAGTTTACATGGGGGTCTATGCATTATTGTGGAGATATTATCGGTTTCCAGCAGCCAGACTTAGTTTTTAGCTATCAGTCTCTAAGCCAGATACAGGCATCTTCTTCTCCAGTCCAAGAAGGTTGACTCCCTGCATACTCTTATTTATTTATTTATTTATTTCATGTGATGCTTTTTGTGTGAGTGCAAAGATAGTAGAACTCTTATCTGAAAGGTAATGTTATCCCTGGGATTTCAACAAGCATTGAGTTAAAAAGTACAAAGCAGAAAGACCCCATATGTGTGCGTTATATATTTATTTGCCTGAAACTCCATGGTTCTCACGGGGCTCTGATTATGTCAGGGACATAGTAACATTTAATATTCAGTGAATACAAAGAGATGGCACGCAAGCTCCTCCTTGTCTGAGCTTAAGCACAGCTCTAGAAACACAATCCGATTTCTTCAGATGGGATCTTTTCCCCAGGTTATGAAGGGCTACAGTTAGAGCAACTTCTAATACTCAAGGTTGAAATGCGTATAATCCTGTATGTCTGTGCAGGCTTTTGTTCCTTGCATCTTGTATATCTCGCACTTCTTCCCAAAAAGAAACTGGGTTAGAAACAGAATATTGCACTTAATGGCAGTAGTGACCAAGGGAGCAGGGGTACCCCTGTGTCTCTAAGCTACTTCCTGGGTGGGCAGGAAGGGCTAGTTTTCGGTGGAAGACACACACAACAAACCATGTTCTACGTTGGACAGCTCTTTTAAATTGATTTTTGTGTTTTTTTTGGCCGCACCGTGTGGCATGCAGCATCCTAGTTCCCCCGACCAGGGATCGAAGCCATGCCCCCCTGCATTGGGAGCGTGGAGTCTTAACCACTGGGGCACCAGGGAAGTCCCCTAGACAGCTCTTTTATTGTCATTTTACACCGTGACTTAATTATTGAGTGTTGGTCAACCTGGTAGGTAGTTTTCTCTCTGGCACAGAATTGGAGGAAGCTGATTCAGCTTTTTTATGCTCCTGGAAGGCTCAGCAGAGTGCCTTCCATGGAGGCTCTGAATGAACAGTTGTGACTGACCCTAAGACTCGGGACGGACAGTGTGGTCCCTGGAGGAGATCTCACCAGATCAGCTACGTGAACGGCAGAAAAGCCAACTCACCTTTCTGGGCCCCTATTTCCTCACCTGTAAAAAGAAGGGGCTGGACTCAGTGATTGCTAAGGTCACCTCCAACTTTGTAAATTCTGTGCTTTTAAAAAATACTTGGATCCTGAAAGAAGAGCATCTTCTTGGGTTTGCGGACAAAAGAGCCCAGGCTGTATTTGTGCTTGACCCGCCACTACATCCTGACTTGCTGCTCTAATGAATCCGGGTTTGTTCTTCAGTGACATGCCTCAGCTCCAGGACCCCTTGGTGTGATTCTAACACTGTATAGATATTGATTTTTCTTGCAGGATAGTGGCTACGGGAACCACCAAACTATTAAATCTCTCCCGTTCTCATAAGGATGCTTTCACAGGTATCCTTCCACTCCTTTTCGTTGATATTTAACTCAATCCAGGGCTAATTCGAAGACAGCATTACTAGCTCTGTGGCTGACACCTGGCACCATCTCCGGGTTGTCAGTCAAACGCTGCAGCAGACAGAGGTTGGTCCAAAAGGGGCTTGTGAAGACCTTGACCTTGTCACTGCCATGTTGTTCTCCATCATCTCCTGCATCAAAGCTTAGAATTTCTTACTGTGAACAGTGTCAGTAGTTACGCAGATAGGATAGGCTTCCTTCCGTATTCGGCTTGTTTGTGCCTGTGGAAGCTGACTTTTCACCTCACGGCATTGATTGTTGTCATAGCAAGACCACAGAGGTTACCCTCAATATACACATACGTAGTGAGCAGTACGAAAATATTCACTGGATTCTTGCTTTCTCATTTTAGACGTTTACCCGCAGTGAGCGCTCCAGTGAGCTGACGGAAGGCACAACATGTCAAGCAGATTACGATAGCCATTAACTTCCCAATACAGTTTACACAGGGGCTTTCATTTACAGTGGCTCTTGGGCGCTCACCTTGTTACATCAGTGAAATACACACTATAAAATGAGTGGTGACTTTGATGTCAATAAAGAATTCTCTATCCAGAACAGTAATACCTTGTTGATTACCTTTCCATGGTGACCCCAGAGTAGAGGGGGTAATTTAATGAGATCGTTAATATTTCTGTAAAACCAGCAATCTGCTTAATTCTTTTGGTAGGCACGTTTGCAGAACTAACGTAAGTGACTGTTCCGCACGAAGCATTCTCTTTTCTCGTACAATATTGAAAGCCTACATGCTGCTTGACAAATTTGAATTTTAAAAAGTAAGAATGATTGGCACTTGGTAACTTACACAGAAATATAAAGTGGTACAAGAAAATTGCCCATTTCTTTTAGATTTACATTTTATAAATTTTTTTTTCTTTTAAGAAGTGATAAGACATGTAATTTCCATCAGCTTCAACCAGTTATGTATGAAAGAGGCTGCAAGTTCAGCCCTGTAGCGAAAAAGCAAATCATGGGGAGAACTGACATACCGCAGACAGCCTCCCAGGTGCCTTCCATTCCGGTCCTGGAGACGGTTGCTTACTTTAGGCCAGGACTCAAATCCAAGGACTAAGATACCGCATGTCTTGAAAACAACTCAGCTCACCCTTGGCTCCCGACCCAACCAGCTCCAGTGTCTTACTCGTTAAATGTCTTTCCAGGTCCATCAAGTGCAAGGAGAAAAAGGAAGCAGAGAAAGAGGTATAATAGAGTTTACAGAGGAAGACTTCTCTTGACACGTGGGATGCTGCAAAAAATTTGGCATAAAGCAATTATTGCCTATTAATTCTTTTATTTAGTCAGCAACATTTATTGATACACAATCGCAAAGCACCCAGCTCTGCGCACACGCCGAGTTAACACTTCCTCACTGATCTTCGTTATCATTTTGAAGCTGTGTCACGATAAAGATAATTGGGGGCCTCAACTCATAACCCACATCCTGTTTAGGAATTCTGACGTTTGGGGGATAGGAATGTTCTGTCAGTTTGCAGTCTGTCTGACTTTCATTAAACATGAATAACTGACTTCTTGCTCTAATACATGTATAAAAATGTATATATTGACAAGACCATTTTTTTTTTCTAGAATTTACATTGACTTATTTTCTGGTCCACTCATCCCCTTACTTAAGGTTTAAACAGTCTAGCTGGGACTGCTGCATGGAAACATAAACAATGATTTCTTTTTAAAAAAGTGAAAGTGGTCCTTTGCCTCTAAGGGCAGTTGTTGAGCTATGGAAAGAAGGTTTTGGTCCTGACAATCACGGGATTAAGAACGAAGATATTCCGACAGGTGAGTTATCTTATGATGGCATTTATTGCGTTAACTAAGCCAGCAATGAGGCTCTTCGATTCAGCATTTATTTGGGGCGAGGCAGTGGTGATGGTAAGCTCTAGGAGGGCAAGAACGGGTTTATCTTGTTCGTCCTTGGGATTCACAGCACCTAGCACATAGAGAATTAATAAAAAACGATCGAATGCGTGAATGTTGTTGATTTTACAGATGAGGAAACAGAAGACTCTGAAGGTCATTTGGGTAGTAAGAAGTGGACCTGGAGATCAAAGTCTGGTTAGACCCCGAGGCCTGTGCCCTTTTTCACATGACAAATTAGATACCCACAGTTTGGTGACTTTCCAGACTTCCTGCCTCTGTTTCTGGGTTGCAAATCACATCCTTTCCCGGGTAACAGAGGTGATGGGAGAGGTGGTGAGTGGCATCTTGATAGAGCAGACGTCTATGAATACCATCAAAGCCCCACGTGAGGCCACCCTAGAAGACTCTTACTTTGACTTCTGTCTTTTTAACCCGGATCTGCCACCTCCAAGGTACTGAATATATTGCAGGCTGTGCTACAGATCAGACACAGATAACCTGCAGGCTGGTAAACAGAGGCACCGTGCCAAAGCTTGCGGCAGTAACCCTGCGCACAGCTGACTGTCTTCGCCCCGTGTGAAGTCCCTCTCTGCTCACAACTGATGTGGCTGAAAACATGGCGAGCTTCTGTGTCTGTGGTGGGTGGAGAAAGATCTTTAATGATAAACCAGAATACGAGGTATTAACAGGAGAGCTTTAACACCTACAGTTAGTTACACTTGGAGTTACAGGGTGTTAATGAGCAAGATAAACCAAGGAAGGCGTTTTTTTCCCTCCTGGGTTGCCTGGGTTCGCTTGTGGGTGTAGAATTGAAACCTCAAAATGTGAGACCATGAGTCAGGGGGGTTTCCTGTATTATGAATGATGTCATCTAACAAGATGAGAGGCTTTCAGTGAAACGCAGGAACATTCAGGGTAATGTGTTTGCCGCAAGCAGGATCCTGAATTTATGGCAGAGGGGAGTGTGTGAGTTGACCAAAATTTATGGCAGAGGGGAGTGTGTGAGTTGACCAAAGTGGAGAATGACGAGAAGAAACTAAATTATGTATGACAGTCTTTACAGAGCAGAGGAAGAGAGCTTAACGATGTTGTGCTTGAAGCACCAGCAGCAATTGGTGACGTACAGGTTGGAGGTTGGTAAGAAGAGAAACGGATCTATGAAGGCTCAAAGACTATAGATGAGTGTGACACGGCCCAAGCAGTGGATTTGGGAGGGGGAGGGGAACCAGGGGCTCAGCATATAATAAATTTTAGTGGCAGCGAGACAGCCAAGTCAAGTCAACTTGACATTAAAAATCACCATCTTAATCTATGTAGCTCTTTCCAGCCTGAGTCTTACCAAGGCAAAAAAAAAAAAGAAAAAGAAAAAAAGAAAAGAAAAAATCTGTAGTTAATGATGAAGAATTTTTCCCCTTGGCTTTCCCGGCATCCACCGAAGGCAGTACATAATTTAATTATTCAATCTACAGGCTGGACCATGGAGATGAAGAATGGTGTGCCTGCTGTAGTGAGAAACTAGATAGAACCAACTGTTTATTCTGATCATTCTTCCTCTGTTAGGCTAAAGGAATAGAGTTAACGAGCTTTTGTTTGGATTCGAGGCTCAGATCTGGGATGTGCTGATCAGAACTCAGGATTGCTACAGTAGCTATTATTTATGGAGTCCTGACAGTATCCTCACGCCCCGCGTGTGAAACAGAAAGGGGTCCTTTCCTCATTCTCTGCCGTGTAACCAGTGTTCCAGCGACTGAGGGGCTAGACGTCTGAAGAGAATAAGAAAGTTCAATAAAATGAGATTTCGTTCCTTGGAGCAGCTGCCTTCAGAAATGTCACCCTGCACCCTGTTTTTCGGATCTTTCTAACAATCGTAAATATGCACAACTGTATAGCCGGCAAGCGTTTCGGGGAACACCAGGAAGGGTGTGCACGGTGGTGGGGCTGGAAGGGGGGGGCAGCCTTCCGTTCAGCACGCGTCTCAGGCTCTTCCCCGCGCCTGGCGCAGGAAGCTAAGCCGGCCAAGCCCGGCGCTTATGCAAATGCACCTTCGAGGCATTTGTGCCTCGAGGGCAGAACCTCCCCGCCCGACAACAAACCCCTCCCGCGAGGGACTGTGCAGCTGCTCCGGCGACGCGCAGGCCCGCTCCCGGGGCCCAAACCGTTTCCCCTTGGTCCTGCCCCGAAAAAAGTGGGGAGGAGAAACCCCAAACCCTCGCCAGCAACCGCCGAAACGACCCTCGGATTCCGAGACCTGAAACTGCAGCGGTTTCGAAGAAGTCGGAGGCCTGGGCGCGGCCACGAGCCGCGCCGTCCGAGGACCCGGGGCGGCGGGGCGACCGTGCAGGTGCCGGCCCAGCGGCCTCGGCGCGCGTTCGCGGGCGCCAGGTGGAAGCCAAGGGCGAAGGCCAAGCGCCGCTACGGAACAGGGGCGGGCGGCCCGGGCGCGGCGGCTCGAGCGCCGGCCCGGAAGGTCGCCGGCGACCTGGGCGTGGAGCCCCGCCACCTTCCGGCCACGCGGCGGCCCCGCCTCCTCCGCCGACTTCCTTCCCGGGCGGGGCGGCGGGACGGCGGGACGGCGGCGGCGGGGCGGTGGGGTGGCGGGGACGGGCGCCGGCCTGCAGATCGCGGGCCGGGAGCGGAGGGGCGGCCGGGGCAGCGGGCGGCCTCGGGGACGCCCCCTCCCGGCCCAACGTGCTGCCGGGGAAACGGCGCGGGGCCGGCGGCGCTTGGTCAACCTCGCGGGGTGCGCCGCGGCCTCCGGGGCGTCCGAGAGGAGCTGCCACGTGGCCGGCGGGGCCGCGTGGCTGCGTCCCGGGGTCGGCATCGAGGGGCGGGGGAGCGTGGCTTGCGGCCGGGCCGGCGACCAGACGTGTCTCCCAGGAGCCGTTCTGCAGCGGGGCAGCAGGGCACCCGCGAGCGCTAAGCCTGAGCCGGCAGTAAGTTCCCTTCCCTCGCTCCCCTTCCTCGCCTGGCCTCCTGCCTAGCCAGCACCCCTCCGGGCCCCCAGCAGCGGTCTTGGATGCTACCCCTTCAGCCGCGCGGTAAACCGGTTCCGTGCAGCGTCGCTTCGCGTTAGCAGGGTTTACAGGCCCCTTAGGGTGGGGGACGCGTACCTAGTGGGGAACCAGGTTCCCAGCGGGCACCGACGTGCTGCACGGTCGCGTCAGCTTCACAGCTAGGACCCGAAGCCCAGATGTTGGGAAAGCCTCCCCTTCCTTCAGCCCGCCTGTGGAGGCTTTCTCCAGACTTCCCCCGAGAGCCACCGGGTTTCTGCGTTGCCCTCCTTCCTTGCCCCCGGTTCGTCTCCCCTGAAAGGATCCCCCCACCCCCTTACTGGAAGCTTTCGGCCCCTTCAGGGCTGTCTCCTTGTTGGAGAGGCGCTTGTGCCTGCCCCTGAGTAGAGCGCAGTGTTACCGAAATCTTGCCTTGCTCACGGCACTTGGCAGTCTTCATCGTTTCTCCTCTTTGGGTTCAGAACTCAGAGTGGATAACGTCTGTCCCACTTGGGGAAACTAAGCGAAAGGGAAGGCACACATGAATATCACAGTTGGGACAGCTCCCAATGGAATCCAACTGGCGTGGAGAATAATCCGGTGTGGTTTAGGGAGAGTTACTTATATTTTCTGAGCCTCTCTCTAAGAGGGATGTTAGTTACCTTTAGCTCAGAACGAGGCTTCAGTGAGATGATGTGTACAACCTTCAACAGTGTCTGAAATATATTAGATGATCAATAAGTGTTCTCCTTTCCCTTTCCCTCTTTTGCTGGCTCCATTTGATAAGGGAGAGAGGTAAAGGATGACGGTGATTTGTAGGGCAGGCATGTGTAGTAACTGGCAAAAAAATCCTATGAGAAAGCAGTAAATAGATGTAATATCTGGGAATGCGCAGCCGTACAAGCTGAATCCAAACTTCTGAAATAGTAACTTAATTTCTTAATTTTTTTTTTTCTGAAGACCAGAGACCGTCTGGGGTTCATGTGCTATGATTTCTGATTGATAAATGTAAATTGAAATTGTCTGAGTTTGGAGATCCAAAGTTGAAATGTGCTTGGGTTGCTTGGGTTGAACTGGAAAGCAGATTGACCAAAATGTGTTTGTCCACTGCTGTTTTGTTTTGTTTTTCTTCTAGACCCAGCATGAGCGAATTTCCCTGTAAAAAACGTGATGACTATTTGGAATGGCCTGAGTATTTCATGGCAGTGGCCTTCTTATCAGCACAGAGGAGCAAAGACCCAAATTCCCAGGTAAGTGAGTTTTGCATGAGAACGTTTGGACACTCACAGACACTTGTAGGAGGTACCTACAAGTGAGCAAATTACAAGAGGAAGAGGCTCAGTGGACACCTGCCAACTTACAAAAAGCAGAGTAAATCTGCTGTCTTTTGTGCTGCATTCCTGCCTGCTTACCTCTTCCTGTGAGAGAGTAAATTGTCACATGCCATCGTTCACTGCCTCTCGTACCTCAAGGAGACAGAGCTCTTAGCCCCTCCAGAAGTTGCGTGCCCATCTTGGAGCTCTGTAGGCCTCTGGTCTCACTTACTGCCTCTCCAGTGACAGACCAGCCACCCGAAGTCACCAAGCCTTTGGGCATGTTTTCCTGTAGGTCGGAGCCTGCATCGTGAATGCAGAAAACAAGATTGTGGGCATTGGGTACAATGGAATGCCAAATGGATGTAGTGATGACCTCTTGCCTTGGAGGAGGACAGCGGAGAGTATACTGGATACCAAATACCCTTACGGTAGGGCATGTTGTGTGTTCCATTCTGCTTTGTCATAGCCTCGCTGAGTGCTTCAATACGGTAGGTGCTCAGAAAGCATCATCTTCCTTTTCAGTTGTTACCGACAGCTGGAAAGAGAAAAAATCCTGTTGAAGTACCCCAGTTTCCCTTAAGTGCCAAAGACAGCCAAGAAGTGGAGGCGTGGTAGTGGTCACACAGCCTGGCCCTGGGGCCAGGCTCTGTCGTGGGCCTCGCGTGTCTCACTGGTGGCGGGCTTCTCTGCAGAGCGCCACAGCCCCTGGGGGAGGTGGCTGTGAAATGGGCACGGTGGCCCTGCCATTTGTTTCTTGGCTACTTGGGAGTGGGGCCAGCTAACCAAGTACTGGCCCGGGCTCTGCTCTGATGAGGAAGCAGCGCGCATTTCCATCTCCTGAGGAAACCCGGCTCAGGCTCATCTCTGGGAAGCAGGACCCAAGCTGTGAGCTGGACCTCAGGCGAGGGATGATGCAGCCGCCTGCTCCTGTCGCCCCGGGCCCCCCAATCCCAGAGGGGCGCCGGCCCCACGGCGGGCCAGATGCGCGAGACCTTTGGCCTGGCCAACTCTGGTTTTCATCTTTAAATTAGGGGAGGATGCTTGTTATAATCTGTTGCCTATCTGAGCCCCAGGGTGGGGACTCACTTCAGAGATTATCATCTGGGAGTGACCAGCCAAGCCTCACTTTTCCTTTAACTCCCTGGGGAATATGCAACTAATGCTGTAAAGAGGCGCCTTGGGCTGCATATGCTGGTTGCTGAATTTTCTTAACATTTGGACCTGAATTTATGTCTGGAAGTGAACAGACTGCCTCTGTTGGAAGTAACGTAGATGCAGGCCATCCGAATGGGAAAGCTGTGCCTTCAGGAAATAAGGGTCCAGTGTCATGTGAGCCCTTTTTTCAGTTTCACTGGCTCTTCCTTGCTAGGGTTTCCTCTGGAGTTTTTCTCACGAAGAACTCCAAGTCTACACGTAGCCTAATTTATATATTTTTACTAATGTTCCTGGACCTTAATCATGTTAAATAAGCCCCATAAATTTCTTTCTAAGCTGCTTCAGGGCAGCTGCTTCCTTTTTGAAAGAAAAAGAAAAAAAACGTGCCTGGAGGTGGAGAAGGAATTGAGGGATGAGACTGGGAGAGCCAGCGAGCACTCAGGGTTCTCGGGGAGTGAAACAGTTCAGTGCCTGGGGGTTCGTCGTCGGGCTGGTCCATTTAACTCGCCCCCTTGTCAGAGGAGGAAGAGTTGGATCCCGGGGAAAAGGGGAAAACTGCCTCCTCGGCCTCAGCTGTAGAGCTGAGTGGAGCGCGGGGAGGATGTGCCAGCGTATTTTAGAAACTTGTGGTCATCCTGCTTTTGACTCTGTATGCTTTCAATGATGAGAAAGAAGGGAAGCGATTGGTTATTTGAAGGCACGCGCAAAGGTGATTTTTCACAGGGCAGTTCAAGGTCCCATATAAACATGAAAGGGTTGGTGAATTCAAGGTCCACGGTGAAGTGTGTAAGGACCCCAGCCCTTATTCACTGAGTCAGGACAGCGGGCTGTGGGTCCTGGTGCTGAACTTGCCTGTAGAGGAATTGCTGGGAGGTGTCAGTCTGTGCTGCTGAGGCTGGTTGCAGAACGATGCCAGTGGCCTGCACGGCGTAGAGGGGTCCTCACTGGTTACCGGGCGCTCTCCCGTGGCACCTGTGCCTCCTTCGATCACCATGAGCCCCAGGCACGTTTCTGCCAGTGACCTAGAAGCCCAAGGCTTTGCAGCACATTTACCATGCCCCGACTTCCCACTTCCAGAACCTCTCCAGTAGCTAATTGTGTTTGTTCTGAGACACTTGCCTTTTGTCCAAGTTGGAGAGTACCTTTCAGAGTTCCTTTCCAGAGGAATTAAAAAAAAAAAAACCCACACAGGCATTTGTCCAGCTCCACTGATTGTTTTCTATTGAATGGTTGCTGCGTTTCAGGGCACTGGTTGTCTGTGTGCATTATTTTTTACTATCCATGTGATACCTCTAGGTTTTCAAAGCTCTTTGCCCCTTATCAATTATTCATTTTACATGTAGCCGTGTTAGAATGTAGACAGTTTTCTTTCATGAGAGTAAGCTTGTAATTTGATGTACTGTAAAAGTCAGAGAAAGTATTAAATGGTTTTTAAAAGGCATTTAGTATCACTACCGTCATACTACATGTAAAGATGGGCTTTAAGTCTGAATAACTATGACTGGCTGTAAACTATCCACTCGGTTTTGTCTTTTGAAGGGATTTTGGGTCACAGAGAAGTAAATGTTTAGGTAGCCTTGGATGTAATAGAAATGTTTGCTGCTAATTGACTAAAATGCAAATTCTTTGTGTCTGTTTTAAGACTTAAAGAAGATTAATTTAAAAAAAATAAGTGATACTGTCTGGACTTGGGTGGGCGTAACCCTTTCTTTCCTCACTGACATTAACGGAGGCTGGGGTGCTGTCTCAGGGATGACTCTGTGTCCATCCCTGTAGAGGAGCTTTAGAGGTTATCTAGATTCCAGACCACTGGCTTCCTAATTCTTCTGAATATATGGGGACCCTGTTTTAAATGTCAAAAAAAACTTCCAAGACCCCTATATAATGCTAGTTAAACTAATAGTATCTTTTTTAAAAAACTGAGGTATAATTGACATACAAAGTTACATTAGTTACAGGTATAGGACATGACGATTCATATGTATCAATATTTGATATGTTTACAAAGTTTTTTTTCTTATGATGAAGATTTGCAAGACCTACTCTCTCAGCAACTTTCATGTGTGCAGTACTGTATTATTAGTAACTACCATCACCATGCTGAACACCACAGGACTTCTTCATTGTGTAACTGGAAGTTTGTACCTTAGACCCCTCTACCCGCTTCTCCCACCCACCTCCCCACTCTGGCAACCGCCCATCTGTTCTGTGTATCTGTGAGCTTGTTTTTGTTTTTTAGATTCCACACAAAAGTGAGATCATATCTGGCAGAACCTCAGTGGTACCTTGGGGTTTGTGCCCACGGGGTCTAAGCTACCCGCTTCATTCATGGATGGGAACCTGAAGGCCCAGAAACGTTAAGTAACTAATACAGTGCCACACAGGCAGGGTGACATCTTCTAATGCCGAGGCCAGTGCTCTGTGCTTCCTTGGAGTGGGGGGGTGGGGCACGGGAATTCGGCTTTTCTGAAGCGGGTAGATGGCAGCACGTGGGCCACCCATTTTCTTCTCGCTATGCACTTGAGCAAGCAGAGGTTTCGATGAAATGACCCCCCAGAGGTCGCGAGCTCAGGTGAGGGTGGCCTGCACCTAGGATGAAGCAGGAAGCCGTTTGCACCTGGCTTCCCTTCACATTTCTCCCAGGGGGAGCTTGGGAATTGTGTAAGTTTAAGTTTACTGGTTAACATATATAGCTTAATTCTCCTTATTAATTCTGTAAGTTTGGAAGTCATTAGTCTTGATTGACACTCTGTGGAAGGGGAGGTAAACACAGAATACGTGTAACAGAGTGGGAAGATGGTGTTTTTTTCTGGGCCGTGTCTCTAGAGAGGCATTTTTAAAGGGTGTTTTTGTTCTTCCAGGCTTAGGATCAAAACTTCATTGAAACGATTTGATTATAATGTGGTATTAATATGGAAAATGAAAATTCCCCTGCCAAGGAAACTGCCTTTTATCTCATCTTTTTCCTGAGAAATCCAAAAGATAGTATGATGTCAGTAACAGTAAGTGGCAGGAAGAAGTCAGCGTTATTATAGTGACACCTTTTCACATGAATGACATTGAAAAAAAAAACTGGAGAGGAGCAGATATATCTAATTTGCCATGTAAAAAACTTTGGAAGACTTTAATTTTTCTGAGGGGTGGTTGCTAACCCCAGAATGAAGTATTCAGCTGACACTTGCCATTCCTTTCTCTGTGGGATTCATCAGAGTGAAGCACATTTAATCAAAATACCAATTTGGTAAAATGGAGGCGAAATACTTGTGGTAATTCAGAGATCACTCTTTCCTCAGGTTTTCATAACCAGTTTTGATGACATGGTTTACAGACCAGAGTGCTGGCGTAGAATCAACTTCTTTCTTCCTTGGGAGCCATTGTTAAACTTCATGTTTTTAACAGAGCTCTGCCACGACCATCAAACCTGAATGCATTTTCCTGCCATGCTGGTTCCCATTGGGGAAGGGATCTGTGGGGAAGCAGGCCTCTGCTGGGCCTCCTTCTCCATCCCAATCCATCAAGAAGCCAGGATTGCTTTGGCTGTTG
Source organism: Physeter macrocephalus (assembly GCF_002837175.3). NCBI lineage: Eukaryota > Metazoa > Chordata > Mammalia > Artiodactyla > Physeteridae > Physeter > Physeter macrocephalus. Next base: position 121,257,862 of record NC_041233.1, on the reverse strand, counting down.
CATCGCACTCGTGGAAGGGACCACAGTCTTGATGTCCCAAGATGGGGGGTAGCCCTGCACTCTGATGCATCGGGCAGACGTGGAGACATGGGGCTTTTTCCAGAGTCAGTTCATATTAGGCAGGAAAACTCTCACTGGCTAAGAATCTGCACTTCCACTGCAGGGGACGCGGGTTCGATCCCTGGTCGGGGGACTAAGAGATCCCACGTGCCGCGCAGCGTGGTCAAAAAAAAAAAAAAAAAGTATAATGCTGGGAAGGAAAATGCTGGAAATTAATTAAGGCAAGAGTTCAGCGTGGCAGCTTGAAACAGTTTTGCCAGCGTGTGGCAGTGCTTCTTTAAATTTTATATTTAAATGTAATCTTTATTTTTCAGATTTAGCATATTGTTAAGCATGCATAGATGTCATTTTAGTGATTACTTAGCCATTTACCTTACCCCTTTGAACGCTGACATTTTCCTGACTGCCATGCATGTGATATATTTCTTTGGCATCCAAAAGGTTAGTCTTGAGAAACTAATTTATCAGGAAGTTAGGAGGCTGATCCTTCTTAAGCTGCAACTTCCTCACAACTTGTAAGAGCTTCTTAGTAATTAAGATCAAATTTGTTCCCTCAGCGGTTGAAATTGAACGCCCTCTGGTTTTGTTAGGCAGATCCGCGGATTTGATGACTTGCTGCATCTTTTCCTGCAGAATTCTAATTTCACTGGTGGCGACCCAGCTTCCCTCCCCTGCCTAGCCATCCAGTACTTGTGGCCTGACAGTGGGCCTAATTAGGGACTTCTGTACAAAATAACTAGTGTAATCAATGGAAGACCTTGGAGCAAGTTTACAGTAAAAAAATAAAGTATATTGTTTTTGTGAAAAGAGGGGCAAACTCGGGTTTCACCCTGTGGTGTTTTAGACAAACAGGGAAACACAACGGCTTATGAATGAGGCTCCCCCTGAAATTTAACCAGCTTAACATAAGTGTATTTCACTTTCAGGTATAAGTGTTTATAAACAGCTTTCAGAAAAGAATAAATCATGATTTTGTTCATTTATTTGATTTTTATCTATACATTTTAATCTATAAATTCAGGGCTAATTATTTTCTAAGAGCTAGAGATTACTGTTTCACCATGAATGTCTACGAGGGATGTAAAGTAACGATGTATTGTAACTGAGTGTCCGGAAGAGCAGATGTAGGAAAAGCTCAAATGCTTATCTATAGGATCAGACCTACCCATGAAAATACACATATTGGTCTTTGTCTATAAAAAGTCAGTTTACTTCATGGACGTTTATAATAAAACTTAAAAATCATTCAAGGTTAGTGATTTCCAAATTGATGACCAGGAAGGGGGCTGAAGTTTGTCTTTGTACAATCTCTCTAAATAAAAGGTTTGTTGAGAGATTAATAGCGTCAACAAAATTTCAGGGCCACACTCAGCCGATTTTAGGTTGTACTAAGTATGTGAGCTCATTAATTATCTAAATGATAAATATAACTTCTTTAATTCTCTATGTTTGGTAAGCCTTTGCTTAGAAACTCAGGGTTGCCATTCATTGTGGTTCCAGGGAGCACTTGACACTCCTTGAACCTTGGAATCTTTATTCTGTTGATCTGTTCTGTCAGTTATGCTGGTTTTGAAGGATCTTTTCTGAAATTGGCCTGAATTATTAAGGTTTTGCTTTGAGTTTTTTTCATCAAGACTCTGTCTTTCATAAGCTTTGTTAATACTGGTATTAAAGTAGAATATATATATGTATATAGTTTGCTCCCAGAAATATGCAATAAAATCTGGTTCCCAGAGATTTTTGCAACTATTTATATTGTTTTTTACTTTTACTTCTTAGGACTTTTGTTTTATATTTGCGTGGGACTATACAAACCTTTAATATGCATGTTGGCTAAGAAAAGCTCCACAGTGCTTAAAATGACAATTATCAGCTTCAAGTGAGAGAATTCTAGACTGACTGTCCAGAGCCAGGGCTCCAGGGGTGGTGTATGTACATAAACCCAGGGATTGTAGGGTTGTCAGATATACGACTTGACATTCACTTCTCAATATCTTTTTGAAATAAATGATCACTGAGGACTCCTCCAGTTCTAGAGTTCTCAGGAAAAATTAAACAATATAGCTTTGATTTTAGTTGATTAGGGCACTGTTTCTCTGCTTAAGGGGTTTTAAGGGTGTTCGGGAAGCATCCTGGGGTGAAAGCTGCAGTAAACAGCTGTTGAGATGGCAGCAACACAGAGGGAATATGCATCTGTGCGTGTGGACAAATTAATAGAGAGAAACAGGCTTTATTGCCCCCTTCCTTCTAGTGATTCAAATCTCCAGTTCTGAGATGAATATAAACCGATGGAGATGGTACACAGAGTGTAGGTTACCCCACAAACATGGATGAAAAAAGGTTGGAGGACAGCAATGAAGAAAAAGACCCCATGCGTAAATACAAGAAAATATATATGACGAGAGGAGAGACACTTAGAACTCTTTGGAGACAGGAGGTTGGTTATTCTAAGACCAAATAGAAAGAAAGGACTTGAGACTGAGAAATCCGCTTGTGAATCAGTCCGTGTGGTGATGTTTATTGAAACATGGATACTAGCCTGGCTTCAGGAAATCCCTTGATAAATGGAGAGTATTGGTGAAAGCGAGCTGGCTGGAATGTGCCCGTCTTCTCCCTGCTCGTGCCGTCTGACGCGCAGGTCCTAGCCAGTGCGTGGAGGTGTAAATTTCCTCTCTGTGCTTTCAAGTGATAGATGCCATAGTAAATTTAAAATATTGAATATGATAAGTGAGCATGAATTTTTAAATTCTACAATTAAAAGACTTTGTTCAAAATGCCATTAATTTTGAGTTTAGGTGGAAAAGGGAAGCAGAATTCCTCATGTCCTTTTTCCTTCTGCGAGTGAGTTATAACTTCTAACTTGAGTTAGAAATTGAAATAAATACAAATGAGTCATCTACTCATATCAGTTTGAGTTGTCTGTTGGTGAATTCTTGAGGCGTCTTGCTTCCTTTTTAAAAATTGTAACTATATTTTATAATACATGACATTTTTCCGAGTATGTTCACCTGTAGTCGTTCATTTACTCAGCAGATACTTACAGGGCATCTACTTTGTATTCTGTGCCAGGTGCTCTACAGCAGTAAATAATGTACATGTTCTCTGTGTTCAAGGAGCTTGCAGACTGATGGTGGAGCAGGTAGACATGAATGGGATAAACAGATATTATTGAATGTTTCTTTCTGAGGAAGTGGCCATTACACAGAGAGCTGAAGGATTTGATGGCCCCCATCAGGTAAAGATGGGGTAGTGGGTGTTTGGGGATGAGAAGAGCGTTCCACAGAGAGGGATGCTTGGGCGAAGGCCCTGGAGGAGGAAGGCTCTAGGTCACTGCACCAAGGAGACAGCTTGGCCCAAGCTTAGCGGGGGAAGGCTGGAGTAGCACGGCAAGGCTGGGCGCCGCAGGGTCAGGAGTTTGGATGTAAAAGCTCACGTTGGGGGGTGTGGGAAGTGGATTGTTCGGGGGCAGGTGGAAACAGGGATACAGCGGGGGCAGCTGCAGGAGGCCGGGCGAGAGGGCAGTGGAGAGGAGGCGGGGAGAGGGGTGCTGTGGAGGAGGCGTCACGAGGGCTGCTGACTGACCGGGGTTGGGGAGGGAGAGCCGATCCTTCCCAACAGTTCTGGTCCCAGCGCCTAGGTTTGGGGGAGGAACGAGGGAAATCTGGGCCTCGGAGGTGGAAGGTGGCCGTAAGAGCTCCCGGGGAGGGTGTGAGGTCGGCGGGTTGGGTGTGCGAGCGGACAGCCACGTGAGCGTGGCATGTCAGCGTTGGGTGGCGTCACGGGTGTGGGTGGGGCGAGGCAGGGAGAGGGTGCAGAGGCCGGGCCCTGGCCAGATCCCTGAGGACCACGTGCAGCGGCGGGGGAAGTGGAAGGGCCTGCAGAGAAGGGCAGGGACATCAGGCCGCACGCAGAGCAGCGCTTCCAGAGGAGGGGGCGGTCGGCCACCGCAAAGGCTGCTGAGAGGTCCGAGAAGGTGGGAAAACGCCTGTGGGGTTTGGCGCCTCTGCAGTCGTGCTGACAGTGCAGAGGGCAGCTCCGCGGGGCGGGAGGGCTGGAAGGCAAACTGGAGCAGCTGAAGGAAGGGCGGAAGGTGAGGAAATGGGCAGGGCGGATGCAGATCGGTTTTGAGGTGTCTGGGAAGAGAGCAGAAGGGCAGGTGACAGGACGGCGGCCGGAAGGGAGGGGCCGCGGTGGAGGTGTGCCCGGTCTGTCCTGTCCGAGGGGAGGGTCCGGGTGTGTGTGTCTGCTGGCACGGCACGCATTTGCTTGCAGCTGAGGATGGTCCAGGAGAGGGAGACGGATGAGGATGGGAGAGGGCCGGCCCCCAGGCTCATGGGTCAGTCATGGGGGGAGGACACCAGGTGAGGGCGGAGGGGCGGGCGACAGGCGACCTGCGACCTTCGGTTGTGGAGTCACAGGTGGAGACGGGACCCACTGCAGCATTTCAGTGGGGTGAGGGCGGTCATGAGCCGAAGGGGGAGGGAGGAGGACGAGAGGAGGCTGCGTGGGGCAGGGGCCGGCCGGCGCCCCGGCAGTGTCGGCGGGCTCGCAAGTGGGGTCTGTCCTGGGAGCCCTGAGCTCGATGCGGTAAGCCTGGCTCCCTCCACGCCACACCCGGGCCGCGTGCCGCCCGACGTGTGCCTTGCGGAGCTGGGGCCCGTTAGAACACAGTTGTGACTGCTACAGTGCCCACTGGCCAGTCCCGGTTCACCTTTCAAAGCTGTTAACCCGAGAGGGAAGCTTTGAAGCTTGACTGTGTGTCTTTCCGTCGCAACGCGGTCCAGCGGTGGTGAGTGTTCTGCTTCTATCTGTGCTTCCTCAGCGCGTATTAGACGTCAAACAATGTACGTCTCGCACGTGGGCAGTGGGAAAGGAGGGGGGCTCAGCTCACCCCTCGATGACGTGGCACTGTCTCCACTCCCTCCTCCTGACCTGATCGTGTGTCCTTAGCACACAGGGAAGCAAAGTAATTAGAGTTCTGGGGGCTTTATTGTCAATAATGGAAACACCACAGTCAGAAGTCTCTTTAGCCCTAAGCACCACCACTGGGGCTAAGTGGATCCCCTGGGTGCCCTGAGTTGCTGCCAGCAGCCTTAGCAAGAGGCGGTGAGGAGAAGGGGGCAGGGGATGGGGACAGGGCAGGGGAGGGAGGGAGGGAAAACGTCTGTCCTCCTGTCCGCCCAGCCGAGCAGCCCGGGAGGAGGGGTCAGGGGGCACCGACGTTTACCAAGTCCATCTTCTGTGCTGTGCTCATCACAGATTTTAGTCTTAGTGGTGGGTCTCAGAGGCAGGTCTTTGTGTGTGTGTGTGTGTGTGTGTGTGTGAAAGATCACAATTTTTATTTTTTTTAATTTTAAGTTAATTTTTTTTAACATTTTATTGGAGTATAGAACTACCAAACGACCCAGCAATCCCACTGCTGGGCATATACCCTGAGAAAACCATCATTCAAAGGGTCATGCACCACAATGTTCACTGCAGCACTATTTACAGTAGCCAGGACATGGAAGCAACCTAAGTGTCCATCGACGGATGGATAAGGAAGATGTGGCACAGATATACTATGGAATATTACTCATCCATAAAAAGAAACGAAATTGAGTTATTTGTAGTGAGGTGGATGGACCTAGAGTCTGTCATACAGAGTGAAGTAGGTCTTTTTCTTTCAGCTTCATAGGCCAGGAGGCTGAGGCTTCACTGGATGCAAAGGGCCATTCACAGAACTAGCAGTTGGGGGCAGGGGCAGAGTCTGAGGAGATGGCTGGGTACATGCAGGAGGAAGTGGGGCTCTGGGGCATCTCTGGACCAGCCCAAAGCCTTGTTCCAGGAGTGGCCTGGGCCACAGGCAGCTGAGCCTGAGGCTTCATGCAGAGCCTGGAGGATTTGACTGTCTTTTTTTTTTTTTTTTCATTATTTTTTTATTTTATTTTTTTAACACCTTTATTGGAGTATAATTGCTTTACAGTGGTGTGTTAGTTTCTGCTGTATAACAAAGTGAATCAGTTATACATGTACATATATCCCCATATCCCCTCCCTCTTGCGTCTCCCTCCCACCCTCCCTATCCCACCCCTCTAGGTGGTCACAGAGCCCCGAGCTGATCGCCCTGTGCTGTGCGGCTGCTTCCCACTAGCTATCACCACTAGCTAGTGGTGTCTATATGGGGAGTAGCCGTGACAGCAAACAGTTTGCGACCTTTGTGGGGTGCTGGGGGTGGGAGGTTGGGGAAGGGTTAAACCTGGAGGCTACTCTCTTGTTTAGCTCTTGACTTGAAGGATGGGTCCTTTGCAGGCTGGTGGTGATAGATGAGGCCCTGTCAGGACATCTTTCAATAATTAAGAAATAAGTAGTTGAAATTCTGTCCCAACTCCTGAAGCAGTGAAGCGCTTCCCTAAATGGATCTGTTAGAGGAGGGGGTGCACGTCCCACCCCGCAGTGGAAGCCGCCATCGGGCACCTGAGGGGCACCCAGAGCAGGGGGTACCCGTGCTCTGAGAGAGACAGGTCCGATTCAGCCACTCTGATCCCTGTATGACGCCAGAAGTCAAAACACTTGGACCCTGATTTCAAGAAGTAACGACCAAGAGCTTTGTCACCGGAACAGAAGTGGAGTATCTTGTAAAAATTAACGTTGCATTATTTTTTTAAATGCAGAGGTCAACCTTGAACTCGGGTACCCGTTTTGTGTCAGTTATTAATTGCAGGGTGGAGCGTCCCACCTTTTCACGGCCCTGAGCGCACCCTTCTTGGCTCTCGAGTCTGGACCCTCCCTCTTGGCAGCAAGCTGAAGTGTCCGTGCTCAGAACGCGGGTGGCCGCCCGGCCCCGAGAACCATCGCAGCCACCAGTCAAGGGCACGGGGGCGCTCCCCGGGGACGCTGAGGGCGCTTGTGCAGACCAGGCTGCAGAGTGTTCGCAGAAGGCAGGCCAGGCCAGGCTAAGTTCGATGGGCGCTCTGTGTCTGGACCTTTCTCCTGCCCCTGACCCAGCTGCTTCACCAGGCTGCCCCGCTTTCCAGGTCAGCCTTGGTGGAATAGCCCCCGGGCCCCAGGAAGTCATTTTCTTCCAGTAAAAATCTCTACTACTAAAAATGAGGAATTTTAAACAACCTGGAGGGTTTCTCTAACTGCAATAGAAACATAGTTTTCCTGACCCCAAATTTTATCAGGCCCCAGTATCTCCCATCATGTCCTGGTAGCCACATGACAATCAGTTGGGGGTAGAATCATACTATTAAATTATTTGTGCAGCAGTTAGCAATTGTTTAGCCTTATTCTGAGGTTTCTTTCTTTTTTTTTTTTAAACCTATTTAAGTAACCTTAACAATGCTACTGTTTGAAATAGATGTTGTATTAGTCTTACATGAAAACAAGATGAAAGTTAAATCTATAAAATGTTGAATCTCTTAAATCTAACCAAGGATGGAATATATCCTGTTAATTTGTCAAACTTCTAGAGAAACGCCTACATGAGACAGTAAGGATTAATCAAGCCCTAGTAAGAGGGAATTTGAAAAATACAGTTTTCTAGTTATGCAGTCTCTTCTCGGTGGGCCAAGGTTAATGCAGTTCTGAATTCTGACAGTTAGTAATATAAAAGAAAAAAAAAAAAAAAACCAAAGCATGTGAATTGTCTTACAGTTACCTGAAACAGGGGTTCTCCTTCTATCAATCAAGAACTTCACACGCATTAATCTGATATTTTCAGCATTTGATTCTTTTCCTTTTAAACAATGTTGAGAATCGTTGCAGGTTCTTGTGTCACTCTTTGTGCCTAACAGATATACATGTAGTATTTGGAGATTTCTTTTGTTTATTGCTCAGCCATAGATGAGTAATTCTAGGTAAATGGAAAATTTGTCTTCTTGTGTGTATGTAACAATTTAGCTGTCTTTTGAATACTTTCTAGGCACTGTGTATCTTTGGAATACTGGGTCCTGATTCCTGCTCTGAATGTAGAAACCAGCCTTATCTCGAGATCAGTGGCAGAGGTATCCTCCTTGGCTGGTTTTTGTACTCAGGCCTATTTGTAGTTCTTGCTGCAGCTCTTCCTAAGCCACATCATAAAAACGCTAGCACTCAAAAAAGGTAAATGCATGATTTAATTTAGTGCCATCAGATATCTGCGGAGTGTTTTTATCATAGTGAGAAAAGTGGCAGAGAAGACTCAGCCCACCCAAAGAAGAGGCCTGCAGAGAAGATGGGAAAAATCGGGGTTAGAAATGTAGACTTCAGGGTTTTACAGGTAGGTCTGCTCTCTGAGAATCTACGGACGGATGAACCCTTCAAGTCCAGGACTATGGGTGGAAAACGAAAGGGCAGGGTTGAACCTTGGGAAATGCCCAGAAATGTGAGAGCGGACAGGGACCCACAGAGAAGCGAGCGGTCTGGTGATGCTGAGAGGGTTAGAGCCGGGCGTGTGGGGTGGTCACGCATCAAGGGCCAGGAGAGCAGGGAACCCAGAGATTGCAGCCAGAAAAGGACTGGCTTTAGGTGAGTACGAGGCCGCCCGGCAGGGTGTGGGGATGGCGTCCTGTCATCGGAGATGCCTGGCGAGGGGCTGCCGGGAGCGGGGCCTGGCCCTTGGCGACAGGAGAGAAGCCTCATGTTTTGTTGTGACAGCCTGTCTTGGAGAAGGGCAGCTGTTCTAGAGGATGAAGGAAGGAAACTGGACACATCAGGAAAAAGCCAAAAACCGGATTCCCTTGGGATTGTAAAAACTGCTTTTATTTAGTTAGTTGGAGCCACTGTTACTCCTGCAAAACAAAGAGCACAGCTTTAAGTGGCAAGACCGGGCCTTGAACCCCGGGCTGACTCTTGTCGCAAAGCTGTTTTTCCAGACTTGCCCAAGAGGACGCGAATACAAGGGAAGGACGCTTGGCCTGGTGGTCAGGCCAGCCAGGGCCCCGGAGCAAGCCCGTCACAGGCAGGCCCTGCTGCTGGCTGCTCCTTGTGGCCGGGAGCGGACTCCTCCGGGCGGTTACCTGTTAGGTGACCGGTGGAGATGCCAGGCCAGGTGAATGAATCCCCGGCCTCCACCCTGACTGGCCCACGTTATACGAGCCGAATGGACGGTTGTCAGTCACGTTGGTCTGCCCAGAGGACAGTCTGGGGCCCGAGGCCCGTCTGCCTGGTGCAGCCTGTGCAGATCAGCCCCAGAGAGAATCACAGGGCGGTCTTGGAGGGGAAGCGAGGGTCAGGGCCGCAGAGACTGGAGGCCGTGGTGCCGAGAGGCCAGCCAGGCCAGAAACGCGCAGCCTTTCAGACTTGAGGACCTGGACCCACGGCGCAGGGGGTCACGAGGTGGGAGGGGCCCGGCCGAGTGTCAGGGGCTTCCCAGGCCGAGGGTTCCTGCCCTCGACCCTCAGGTGCAGGCTCGGGAAGCAGGTGCCAGGTGGTTCGGGTGGGTGTTGGCCGCGTCTGAGTTCGGGCTGTGCAGTGGTGAACGAGGGCAGCGAGGTGTGGGTGGGTTGGCTCTTGTCATTGTCTGGTTTTGAACGTGTGGGACTGTGGGATTGTGACCTGTTCCCTTTACAGAGCCTCACGTGTGCCTGGCACTCAGCCGCTCCAAATGCCCGGTAGACCTCTTGTTCCTCTAACAAGAAGCTTTGTATTTTCCGTCCTGTGACTTTGCGGTTAAGAGAAAGGAAGTCTGTTCATAGGCCAGCGTAGTATTTCTATAAACCACCCTTTACCCCGGGGTGTCAGATGCTGCACGAGAGAATCTCTTTCATCTGATAATTTTCGTTAATGAATCCGGACATAATGTTATATTTTGCCCCAAACTGCCTCGGATGAATTCGAGGAAGACAGTTGTAGTCAATGTGACAATTTTTAGAGATTCATAAGAGGACGATATCATCGTGTTTCCTAACAGATTCAGAAACTGTAGTTCTGAATATTAATACCAGCACCATCAAAAAATAGTTATTAGGTGGGAAAGCATATTTTTGATATTTGAATTTAAGAGGACTTTCTGTATTTCCCAACGTTGCCATCAAGAATTGGAATCTGAATTTCCTCCTTTATTCATTCAGTAAATATTTAACACCCATATGTTCCTGGCATAGCATTAGGCTCTGAGGGAGTTGCAAAGAACCCAGAAGCCTGGGCTCTGTCCTCAAGGTGGACATAAAAGAAACAAGTACCTCTAATTGTCTTTAACACTGAGCAGTGTTGATCCCAGCTTGGAACACCTCGGTCACCGGGGAAGGAAATGTGCCCTGACAGCCCTGAGGGTCCCCCGACCCCTCGGGGTTTACAGGACAAGGTCTCAAGGAGCCAGCGAGGATTGTTCTCTGATGGGCTGTGATCTGATTAAGCACGGCTTTTTTTTTTCCCTTTAGATTTTCTTAACAATGCCAGAGACTGTTCATTTCTACACACAACTAAATCGTGGTGTTCATAGGCTAAGGTGAGCACTCGCCAGCATCTCCTGAGAGGCCCCAGCTCAGCTTTCTGCCTGCAGGAGTGCAGAGCTGCTGCAGGACTCACAGGGACACTTACAACGTCCCCCGAAGACGGGAGGCCTGGGGAGGACGGTGGACCAGGGTCTGTATCCTGTCTGAGCCAGAGTAGGCCCTCAGTGAAAGTTCATTGGCTGAGTGAGTACATCCGAGCTAAAGTATACAAGAGCCATGGGTTTAGGCCACTCTTCTTTTAAGGCCTTGTCGACTAAAACAAAAACGCAGGGCTTCCCTGGTGGCGCAGTGGTTGAGGGTCCGCCTGCCGAGGCAGGGGACGCGGGTTCGTGCCCCGGTCCGGGAGGATCCCACGTGCCGCGGAGCGGCTGGGCCCGTGAGCCATGGCCGCTGAGCCTGCGCGTCCGGAGCCTGTGCTCCGCAACGGGAGAGGCCACGCAGAGAAGGGCAGGGACATCAGGCCGCACGCAGAGCAGCGCTTCCAGAGGAGGGGGCGGTCGGCCACCGCAAAGGCTGCTGAGAGGTCCGAGAAGGTGGGAAAACGCCTGTGGGGTTTGGCGCCTCTGCAGTCGTGCTGACAGTGCAGAGGGCAGCTCCGCGGGGCGGGAGGGCTGGAAGGCAAACTGGAGCAGCTGAAGGAAGGGCGGAAGGTGAGGAAATGGGCAGGGCGGATGCAGATCGGTTTTGAGGTGTCTGGGAAGAGAGCAGAAGGGCAGGTGACAGGACGGCGGCCGGAAGGGAGGGGCCGCGGTGGAGGTGTGCCCGGTCTGTCCTGTCCGAGGGGAGGGTCCGGGTGTGTGTGTCTGCTGGCACGGCACGCATTTGCTTGCAGCTGAGGATGGTCCAGGAGAGGGAGACGGATGAGGATGGGAGAGGGCCGGCCCCCAGGCTCATGGGTCAGTCATGGGGGGAGGACACCAGGTGAGGGCGGAGGGGCGGGCGACAGGCGACCTGCGACCTTCGGTTGTGGAGTCACAGGTGGAGACGGGACCCACTGCAGCATTTCAGTGGGGTGAGGGCGGTCATGAGCCGAAGGGGGAGGGAGGAGGACGAGAGGAGGCTGCGTGGGGCAGGGGCCGGCCGGCGCCCCGGCAGTGTCGGCGGGCTCGCAAGTGGGGTCTGTCCTGGGAGCCCTGAGCTCGATGCGGTAAGCCTGGCTCCCTCCACGCCACACCCGGGCCGCGTGCCGCCCGACGTGTGCCTTGCGGAGCTGGGGCCCGTTAGAACACAGTTGTGACTGCTACAGTGCCCACTGGCCAGTCCCGGTTCACCTTTCAAAGCTGTTAACCCGAGAGGGAAGCTTTGAAGCTTGACTGTGTGTCTTTCCGTCGCAACGCGGTCCAGCGGTGGTGAGTGTTCTGCTTCTATCTGTGCTTCCTCAGCGCGTATTAGACGTCAAACAATGTACGTCTCGCACGTGGGCAGTGGGAAAGGAGGGGGGCTCAGCTCACCCCTCGATGACGTGGCACTGTCTCCACTCCCTCCTCCTGACCTGATCGTGTGTCCTTAGCACACAGGGAAGCAAAGTAATTAGAGTTCTGGGGGCTTTATTGTCAATAATGGAAACACCACAGTCAGAAGTCTCTTTAGCCCTAAGCACCACCACTGGGGCTAAGTGGATCCCCTGGGTGCCCTGAGTTGCTGCCAGCAGCCTTAGCAAGAGGCGGTGAGGAGAAGGGGGCAGGGGATGGGGACAGGGCAGGGGAGGGAGGGAGGGAAAACGTCTGTCCTCCTGTCCGCCCAGCCGAGCAGCCCGGGAGGAGGGGTCAGGGGGCACCGACGTTTACCAAGTCCATCTTCTGTGCTGTGCTCATCACAGATTTTAGTCTTAGTGGTGGGTCTCAGAGGCAGGTCTTTGTGTGTGTGTGTGTGTGTGTGTGTGAAAGATCACAATTTTTATTTTTTTTAATTTTAAGTTAATTTTTTTTAACATTTTATTGGAGTATAGAACTACCAAACGACCCAGCAATCCCACTGCTGGGCATATACCCTGAGAAAACCATCATTCAAAGGGTCATGCACCACAATGTTCACTGCAGCACTATTTACAGTAGCCAGGACATGGAAGCAACCTAAGTGTCCATCGACGGATGGATAAGGAAGATGTGGCACAGATATACTATGGAATATTACTCATCCATAAAAAGAAACGAAATTGAGTTATTTGTAGTGAGGTGGATGGACCTAGAGTCTGTCATACAGAGTGAAGTAGGTCTTTTTCTTTCAGCTTCATAGGCCAGGAGGCTGAGGCTTCACTGGATGCAAAGGGCCATTCACAGAACTAGCAGTTGGGGGCAGGGGCAGAGTCTGAGGAGATGGCTGGGTACATGCAGGAGGAAGTGGGGCTCTGGGGCATCTCTGGACCAGCCCAAAGCCTTGTTCCAGGAGTGGCCTGGGCCACAGGCAGCTGAGCCTGAGGCTTCATGCAGAGCCTGGAGGATTTGACTGTCTTTTTTTTTTTTTTTTTCATTATTTTTTTATTTTATTTTTTTAACACCTTTATTGGAGTATAATTGCTTTACAGTGGTGTGTTAGTTTCTGCTGTATAACAAAGTGAATCAGTTATACATGTACATATATCCCCATATCCCCTCCCTCTTGCGTCTCCCTCCCACCCTCCCTATCCCACCCCTCTAGGTGGTCACAG
>NC_041233.1:121222845-121240330 GCF_002837175.3 Physeter macrocephalus | reverse complement strand
GTGGCCGCTGAGCCTGTGCGTCCGGAGCCTGTGCTCCGCAACGGGCGAGGCCACAGCGGTGAGAGGCCCGCGTACCGCAAAAAAAAAAAAGAAAGAAAGAAAAACACAGAATGTAAGAGCCGGGAGTTGAGCTTTATTCAGGGTCTTACTGAGGGCCAGAGCCAGGAGACAGCCCCTCAGAGACCTCAGAAACAGCTCTGAAGAGGTAGCGAGGGAGGTCCATATATATATGATTTCGGCTAAGGGGTTTGTGCAATCAGCATACAGTGTAACTCGTCACAAGGAAGAGATATCTCAGTTAATGAATTCAGTGCTTTCCTAAGTACGGGAAGATGCAAGAATCTGGGTTCATAAAAATATTTTCTTGGAACTGGTGCCTAATTTTCCTGAAACGTGTGTCTAACTAAGGGCCTGTTGTGCCTTTTTCCCAAAGCACAGGGTGCCTCCTCCTGTTCTTCGTCCTGAATTCCTTTCAGGGCGCACGGTAGGTCAGCGGCTGCAGTGGCTGGTGACTTGATCTTGTAGAACTGGGTGGTGGGCAAGATTCTTTGTTTTACAACCTCAGCGCTCCTGGAACAAGGTGCTCAGCGTAGGAGGTTGATACGTTGCAGAGAGAGGGGGAGACCTCCGAAGGCCCCCATGTTTATGATGGGAAGTTTTGTATGATTTGGACCAGGGCCAGATGGTAATTCATTCCGTAAACATTTATCTAGCACTCGTGTGCCTAGAGCGTGTTAGGTCCCCTGCAGATATGAGAGGGTTCTACACGGCAGTGTTTTCCAAACGTGTCTGCAGCTTAGAATCATGAGGGAGAATCTCTTAAAAATTCCAAAGCCCAGGCCACACCCCAGACCATCACAGTCTCCAGGTGGGGGACACAGACATGGCGGTTTCCTTCTTGGGGGATTCCACCAGGCAGACAAGTCTGCGAGTCCCCACCACAAGGAGAACAGTTGTAGAGAACGCACCCAGAACCTTAAGTAATGATATGAGAAGTCCGGACCGCGGCCTCGCAAAGCAGGTCGCGGATTCTGGAGTAGATCCGAGAGGTGGATGCCACCAGCTCCCTCAGAGGAGCGCCTGTGGATTGGGTGGCGGGGACACCTAGCCTAGCCGCCTGGGAAGGTGGGGGGCGCCAGCAGGTGCGGGACAGGAGACGGGGGGGCCGCCCCGGCCTGGAATCCAGGCAAGGCTGGGGATGACCTTGGATCACCGTCTGGGGATCACTGACCAGTCTAGCAAGAACTTGACTTTCCACGGTCATTAAGTGGATGCATGTTTTTCGTAGGGAAGACAGACTCCTGGTTATGCGATGGCATTTCTCTTTGGTGTGTGGGCCGAGGACCATGGGGTGCAGCAGATCCCTGGGGACAGAAACGCTCAGCTTCGCTCCCTGATTCTCCTGCTCTTAACATCGCTCTTGGCCCGCTTAGTGGCCCTGGCGAATATCCCTGCTTGTGCGTGTCAGCACACAGATGAGCCGTTTTATGCTGGTGGTTCCATCCCCACCTTGTGGTCTCGTGGAGCGGTGAGCTGTTGCTCTGCTTGGGGTGGGTGAGGACAGTTGACCTTGGCCCCTGCTGGCTGCTGTAGGTGCTAACAGACCCAGGGCTGCTGCGGTCCACCGTTTCGCTGCTCATCGCCAACCTGTGAGGCCACATGGCCCGCATTTCTCACTACTTTCCGTCTCTAATCAGTTTCTTAAAAATCGAGTCTAGTATCTGTGTTATTTCATAGGGGCAGACGGAATGCCTCAACACTCTTCGCGAATTCTTCATGAGCTTGCAATCTCAGTTTTTCTTTCTTTCTCCTTCAAACCCACAGTGTGCCACGCCGAGCTGAATGCCATTATGAACAAAAACTCAGCAGACGTGAAAGGCTGTACCATGTATGTCGCCTTGTTCCCGTGTAATGAATGTGCTAAGCTCATCATCCAGGCAGGTAGGACCCGGGCCGTTCCCATTTGTCACATTTGCATCGCTGCCTGCTCACTGCAGATGTGTTTGATCTTAAATCGCTGTTGTTTAGATCTAAATTAACTGCACTATCAGCTTTGCAAGATATTTCCTGTGTTTTGTTTTTGCATGGTGCCAGGTATCCTAAGACTAATTGCATCCTCTGTGATTCTTAGCATGTTTTTAATTTAGTTTGCAACTTCCTAAACTGCAAGCTGCCAAAAAAACAACACAGGCATTGCATATAATTACTGTCAATTTACTATTCTCTGACATACTGTGCATAGATTAGGGGGGAGAGAGAGAAATGAACTTCTGTCAGAAACAAGGTCAGCTGGGAGTCTCTATATGAAATTTTAATTTGTATCTAATATATGGTAGATATATGAGGACCTAAACATCTCTTTGCATATAAATGTCATAAGACTCAAATGGTACAACTTGAAGTTTTTCTTACATTACGGTTACCATAAATCTGCACCATTGTGTTCTGAATATTTCACCTTTTTCAGACTGTCACATCTAAGATTCAGCTACACTTTATCTCCATAAAGCTCTCGGCTTGAGATTTAAAGACTTAACACGTTAGCCAGATGTGCGCGTTAACGGGGCTGTTTACCGCGAGCCCGTGGATCTCGGAGCAGGAGAGGTCTGGTGGGATCCGCAGCAAGGGTCTCAGTTAGGGGGTCTCGTGGGCTCCCCCACTGGTGGCGCACGACCCTTCGCGAGTTTTCCTCGCCACCCGTAAGCATAGCGGCGGCGGCAGGCGCATGGGAAGAGCAGCCCCCTGCGGTCCCTTCTGAGACTCGTGGAGGAGCAGGGTGATTTGTCAAGTGCCCTCCACATTCTTGGCCCTCAAGTTAGAGCTGCCTGGTGAGACAGGGGTAGGAAACAGATCTGCCCTCTGTCGAGCTGGCTTGAACTGGTCTGCAGAGCCATTCCTGGCAGCACGGTGGTCCTCATATCTGATTTTGCCCCTGTTCTCCACCAGCCCCGTTAGCCTCTTGAGTTAGGAGTCGTCGCCGTGCGAATAAAGAACGTTTGATTGCCTGCAGTAAAGAAAATGTGTTAATCGGATCGAGGCTTGACTCTGACGTGTTTTCACTTTGCATTTATTTAAAAAAATCCATGAAGACTGGAGGGCAGATGAAATAGAATCCACGTGCCGCTGTGTTTGAGAGCAGCAGATACAAATTTCAGTCCCTGGACGTTGTGCGCTCGCGCCCTCAGGAAGGGTGATGACTCAGACTCCACCAGGGCTTCTGTCCGCACGCCTGTTGTTGTATCTCTGTGTGCACATAATGAGGTTTCTTTCATTGTTGCCTTTTTAGGGATAAAAGAAGTTATTTTCATGTCTGATAAATACCACGACAGCAATGAGACAACAGCCGCGAGGCTCATGTTTGAAATGGCCGGGGTTTCCTTCAGGTGAGTAGGAGGCACGTGGAGGAGAAGGCAGTAGAGGCCTGATGAAGAAGACACATTTGACCTTGTCTGATGTTTAATTTCTACTTGTGGTGCCTGACCTCCACACTTGGAAGCATCTTTTTATTTATTTTATTTATTTTTAAAATTTATTTCTTAAGTGAAGTAGAGTTGATTTACAGTGTTGTGCTAATTTCTGCCGTACGGCAAAGTGATTCAGTTATATATATGTATACATTCTTTTCCATGACGGTTTATCACAGGATACTGAATATAGTTCAAGGTCCTCTACAGTAGGACCTTGTTGTTTATGCATCCTGTATATAAAAGCTCACATCTGCTGACCGCAGCCTCCTACTCCGTCCCTCCCCCAGCCCCTCCCCCTTGGCAACCACAAGTCTGTTCTCTATGTCCACGAGTCTGTTTCTGTTTCCTAGATAGGTTCATTTGTATCATATTCTAGGTTCCACATATAAGTGATAACATATGGTGTTTGTCTTTCCCTTTCTGACTTACTTCACTTCGTTTGATAATCTCTAGTTGCATCCATGTTGCTGCAAATGGCATTATTTCATTCTTTTTTATGGTTGAGTAATATTCCATTGTGTGTTTAGGTTGTTTCCATGTCTTGGCTATTGTGAACAGTGCTGCTATGAATATAGGGGTGCATGTATCTTTTTTGGATTAGAGTTTTGTCTGGATATAGGAAGCATCTTTTTAAATATGATGGGCTAAGGCTCTAAAGATTATTCTAAGGGTAGATTTTTACGGGCAGTGACAGAAGTATCTGAAGACAATCTGTGTAATGATTACACTTTACTTTTAGTAGCTTTCCAGGGCTTGAACTAATTATTCTGGTAGTGAGAAATTTTAAAATTCACAAGTTTTATAATAACATTAAATCTTTTTAAATTTTGCAGATGTAACAACTCTGGCATAAAAAACTCTGGTATATAAAAATACTTTTGAAGACGTTCCTTTATAGTATTTGTGTCAGCAGTTGGGGTCCTTATAATCGGTCTAACATACCTAACCTTTAGGATTACTCATTAGGGATATAGGTTATAGGTAATGAATCTCTTGCACTGTTGTGCCTTCTGAGACACAAATTATTTACATAATTCTAATGAGATATTTACTGTATCCTGATGTTTTTTTAAAGAATATGTTTAGTCCCCATGTATGTTCTTTTCACCTGTTTGAGAAGGTATATGAATGAGTAAAAAATGTCATGGGTTTATTTTACTTCTGGATTTATAGAACATGATTTTAAAAATGACTCCACTAGAGCTGGTTGTTTTGTTTTGAGAGCAAAAGAAAATTTACTCTTTTTTTGCTTTAGAGCAATTCCAAGTTGGCTGCAAAAATTTCCTAGACAATAAGATAAATCTGGTGGGGAAACTAGTCATTGGATGTCGTGTCATGCAGCTAACTTGTTAGAAATCCTCTGACTTCCCGATAATTCATGAACTCAGCTAGCTGACGAACACACAAACCAAGCCGCCATGTGCATCTTTTTTTGTCTTAGTCTTTTCCGGTCCGTGTTTCTTTCGGTATGGTGCACTGTAATTGGCTCCCATAGAGACAAAATATCAAGCGAATACCGGGAAGTTTTTTCCTCCCCGCAGAAAATGTAGGTGAAGCCAAAGTAAACAAATGGCTCTAACTACTCACTAGATAATATTTGTATATGTTTTGTTTCTTACCTTTAGGAAATTCACACCAAAGTGCAGCCAGATTGTCATTGACTTTGATTCAATTAACAGCAGACCGAGTCAGAAGCTCCAGTGAGTTACATCTCATTAAATCTCCAGAAGATTGGGATTATCCTCTTCTAAGAAGCCGCTAATGCCGTTCATCTTAAAGTTACACATAACTTTTTAATAGCCAGGATGGCAAAAGTCGACATCTAAAGAATGTAAAAGCTCAAATCTTCCTGACTCCCTCTCCTGTCACGTGGAATCTGCATCTGTTGAAACTATCGATTTAGGGTTTAAAATAAAGGAGCTGTGGGTGCGCACGGGGCTGGAGCGGCCCCCCCCCCCTCCTGTCTCCTGGTTCGCTGGCACGCTGGTGGCTGCGCGGAGGAGGGTGTCAGCCGTGCATCCTCCGCCGCCTTTCACAGCCGCTCTTCAACGCCACGTGTGCTGGGAGGACAGACAAATAATTGCGGCTGTGTTCCTCCCGGCATGAGCAGACACGCTGATCTGAACATCAGCCCGAATGAAGCATCACGTGTAATGCCCTTGGGGAAAGGAAAGGAGCCGCAAGACAGTAGCATTTAAGCGTTTGCTTTGGAGAGTTGAGGGAGCCCCCAGCCACCCGCGCAAAAGTCCTGGACGGGGCGCGCCTTCGTCCTGGCAGATGATGGGTGCAACTGAGCGGGCATTCTCTCCCCGCCCTGCTGTCCCGCTCCCCACAGGGCGGCGCGCGGCGGGGACCTCTGTGGTTCGTGCTTCCTACTCGGGCTTTGTGGGTGACGCGGAGCTCTTACATTAGTTTATTGGAGTAGTGAGTCGTTCCGGGGAAGGCAGCCCGTCGCCCTGCGTCGCCCCCGGGTCCACACCCTGCCCGGGGGCGGAGGCCCGCGATGCTGCTTCACGTGCCAGCACGGTTCCTCTCCAGGGCCGCTGTCTCCTGTCCCGTGAGGGGGATGGATGTGAGGAGATGGCAGTTCCGCCCAGGTCTCTAGGTGACAGGAGCTCACTTGTGCTCCTGGCGCCCTGCCTTCACTGACACACATCTCACCTTCCTAATCACTTCGATTTGGGGAATGGGTAGCAGTGCACCTTGTCTTTAATCTCATTTCATTTTTATTAAATGTGCCCAGTACCTTCGTTGAGAAAATGGTTTCTTTATCCTAAAGATCATGACCGTTTTAAAGTGCCCTTACAGCTTTCTGAGTTCTTATTTTGTCTCTGAGGTTTTGGATTCCGCATTCTGGGGCGTGTCACTTCTGTGTGGTCTGTGACGCGCACTGCATATGTTTTAATGCTCAGAGAACAGTTTGAGGCACGGATGCCGTGTGCCTTCCCCAGGGCTGAAGGGCGATGCGTCTCTATGGACCGGATTGAAGATGTCCGGGAAGGCTCTCTTCCCTCTCTCTCTCTCCAGCGTGCCCTGCTCCTGTCTCAGGTGTGGCCATCCGACAGGTCATCTCCACCACCTGATAGGTCCCAGGCCTCCTCCCTCCCATAAACCTCCAGTCTCCAGTGCTGGCTTATCTGCTGCTTTCCCACCGTATTCTTTCTCTAAATCGCCTTTTCTCGCCTCACATTTTTTCTCTCTTATCTCCTCCAAACCCCCTGCCCTCTGCTCTAAAATGCATAAAACAAAAGCAAAAGGTATATAGAAGCAAGAAGTCAGTAAAGATATTTACAGATAGAAAATATGTTAGATTTTTGTGTTGCTGTGAATGAGTTGTGAGCCCTTTTAGCAAGGAGTGTGTCATTGTTTATGTCACATTCGTAAATTTTAAACTTTTTCTTTATTAACGTTTAGTATGGTGATCAGTGATCTTGGAGGTTACTGTTGTATACGACTCACTGAAGGTTCTGATGATGGTTAGCATTTTTTAGCAATAAAGTATTTTTTGATTAAGGTGTGTGCATTTTTTAGACATACTGCTGTTACTTAATACACTACCATAAACATAACTTTTATATGCACTTGGAAACCAAAAAATGTGTGTGACTTGATCTATTGCGATACTTGCTTTATTGCGGTGGTCCGGAACCGAGCCGGCAGTATCTCCAAGGTCTGCCTGTACATAGTGTTTATACTGTGTACAACTATTTACATAGCATTTACATTGTATTAGGTATTATAAGTAATCTAGAGATGATTTAAACTGTACAGGAGGATATCCGTAGGTTATATGCAAATACTGCGCCATTTTATTTAAGGTACTTGAGCATCGGCGGATTTGGGTATCCACGGGGGTCCTGGAACCAGTCCCCCAGGATACCAAGGGATGACTAGTGCGTCTAATTTATTTAACTTTGATACTGTCTTATATTTTGTCCCATTTTGTTACATTGAGTTTTAGTGAAAAAACATTTTTTTTCTTTTCCTTATCGGGGGGAGGTTAACAGGGAGGACCCTTGCAAAGAAAGAAGCACGTCTTTTGACAGTCGGGGGGATTGTGTACGTGGTGGTGATCCCCCCAGTGTGGGTATATAAGGCTTCCACACATAGACCGTGTTGCTGAACTTGACTTCCCGGTGACTGACTGGAGTGTAAGTAATTACGTGTTAGTTTCCCCTGTCAGTCACTATAGGAGGAGTGGAATCTTCTGGCCAGAGAACTCTGTAGATATCACCGTTCCCGTTAACAGAGGTCTGCTTTGAACTGTTGCCTTTGGGAACAGAATTCCAGAAGAAAGGCAGTTTGAGCCTTCTTTGGCCTTGCAGTCTCTGCTGGGTAAGTGTGGTGAATGGCGGTTGTATCCGAGGCAGTGTTGCTGCCTGTCCTGGGTAATAAATGACAATAAGGAAACCATCTCTCACTGAACCGTTGGTGGGAGAACTCCATTTAAAAGGCAAAATTTCTGAGGGAAATTAGGAATTCCATTGCCCTGACACATCTTATGCTTTTTCTTCTTTTTCAAAGAATCCATCCTTAAAGACTTCTGAAGCCCAACAGGATCCAGCAGTGGAAGTGATCTAAGATATTAGCCATTTCCTCCTAAATTAAAAATGAAGCAAAATAAGGGAACAAGCATAAAAAGAAAAATTGAGAAGAGCTTGAATAACAATTTAGGCCTATACGACCAGTGATCCAGACTTCCTCTATTCCAGGCCTAAGTTTTGGTCTTCCGACGTCTACATCCACTTGAGGGTTAAAAATATTTAGGTTGGCGAATTGATTGTTGCAGAAGGAGAGCCCGAGAATGCAGGGCAGGTAGTTTTCCTGTGAGTGACACGGGTGAGAAGTTTTCACGTGCACAGTTCACTCGGTTTTGTTTTTTAAAGTGAGGCTACTCTGAACATGGTAGATTCCACAAGTCGTCAGGAGGGCTGCCTTCAGCTGCGTGGGAGGACCAGGCTCTGTGTGGGAGAGCCTGTGCTCTGCCCACCTACCTCCTGCCAGGGAACCACAGTGATGAGGGATTAGCATCGGCAGAAGCCAGCAAAATAAGCCTGGGCCCAGGACTTTCTGGAATCGGGATACATTTAGAGGGAAAGGCTTATCCCATTTAGATGAGAGGTGCCCAAGAATTCTGGAAAGTCCTAGAGCTAGGCCGATTTTTCAGGACTGTTGGAGAGGTCGAAAGCCATTAAGGTCAAAAGCCATTAATTCAAAAAACGTATTTAAAAACAGAGGAAGGCCAGCCGCTGGCAGCTGAAGATACAGACCGGACTTGAGAGAGCGCAGGGCTGGAAGGAAGAGAGCTACTTGGCAGTTGGCCTCCAAAAATAAGGGCAGCATCAGACTGTATGAATCTCCAACTCGTTACTGAGCGCCTAACCAAGTATCAGGTGGGTTCTCCAGTGCTCCCTCGTTCAGGGTTGGAAGACACAGAATTGTTAGCTGAAGCCCAGCATTGCCAGTCTCAGGCTAAATAACACTCTCCACCTGCCAGGGCCTGCGGCCGCGACCTGCAGTTTATTTTCCCTGGGATTGCGTGGTCTGCAGTGTCCTATCCACCTGCGTGAGGCCAGTGGGCAGCAGGCAGGGTCAGAAGTGGGTGTGTGCAGATGCCTGGCTCTTACCCCATTTCCAAGGTCAGCGATTTTAAAAGATTTGAAAGGTTTTTCATTAAATTAAATCGAGCTCAGTATTTCCAAAGAAAACCGGGGAAGAGTTCTGTACACCACCTGCTCAGCACTCAGTAGCAGAGCTGCTCGGTGGAGCCCACGGATCTCACAGGCCTGGAGCCTGAAAATGATGCTGCCCTTATTTTTGGAGGCCAACTGCCAAGTAGCTCTCTTCCTTCCAGCCCTGCGCTCTCTCTTCAAGTCCGGTCCGTATCTTCAGCTGCCAGCGGCTGGTCTCCCTCTGTTTTTAAATACATTTTTCACATGTAAACTTTACATAGCAAAATTTACCCTCTTAGCCATTTTCAAATATACCGTTCAGTGATAACTAACTACATTCACATTTTTTGTGCACCCATCACCACCATCCAGCTCCAGAAGTCTTTTCATTTACAGAACTGAAAGTCTGTGCCTGTTAAACAGTAACTCCGCATCCCCCCTCCGTCCAGCCCCCGGCAGCCAGCATTCTACTTTCTGTCTCTGAATTTGACTAATCCAGCTACCTCCCATAAGTGGAATCATACAGAATTTTTTCTCTGTGACTGGCTTATTTCACCTAGCACAGTGTCCAATGTTTGTCCATATTGCAGCACGTGTCAGAATTTCCTTCCTTTTGAAAGCCGAATAATACTCCATCGTACACCACATTTTGTTTCTCCGTGTGTCTGTTGATGGACTCTTGGATTGTTTCCACCTTTCGGCTGCCATTTGCTTTTGAAAGTCTAATGTTCCTCTACAACCTGGCATCGTCCACGTGGGTCCCCGACTGCCTCCTTCCCGTCACCAGTCACCCAAACATCCTGGAACAGTCCTCGCATCGGTGTGTGTGTGTAAACCAGCCTTTCTGAGAGGCTCGTAATGCGCTTCCTTTGCTCGCGCACAGCTTTCTGTGTCTCTTTCAAGACTGAGCTGGGATCCTGCCTTCTCTGTAAAGTCTCCCCAGGCCTTCCTCAGCTGGACCTGATCTATTTCTTCTCTGAAATCCTACAGCAGTTACTGTCAGCAACAATCGTTTCGGCCGTGAATCGTGCACAGTTTTATGACATCTCTCCTACTGTCTAGAACTGTTATTGAGACATTTCATTTCACTTTTCACCATGATCTCTTCCTGCTCTAACAGGATGATTAACTCCACAAGAGCATGTGTGTCTTGTGTATCTCTGTACCCACTGCCTTCCACTCCACCCACATCTTTGCATCGTACCTTACACAGATGTGTTTAATATTTCCACTTAAAACTTACGGACCTGGGACTTCCCTGGTGGCACAGTGGTTAAGAATCCGCCTGCCAACACAGGGGACACAGGTTCAAGCCCTGGTCCGGGAAGATCCCACATGCCGCGGAGCAACTGAGCCCGTGCGCCACAACTACTGAGCCTGCGCTCTAGAGCCCACAAGCCACAACTACCGAGCCCACGTGCAGCAACTACTGAAGCCCGCAAGCCTAGAGCCCGTGCTCTGCAGCAAGAGAGACCACTGCAATGAGAAGCCCGCGCACCACAATGAAGAGTAGCCCCCGCTCACCGCAACTAGAGAAAGCCCGTGCACAGCAACGAAGACCCAACACAGCCAAAATAATAATAATAATAATAATAATAAAAGCCAGGGCTCCTTAAAAAAAAAGTTATGGACCTGATTGCACTTTAATTCAGTGAAGCAGCTGATCAGGAGCCAACTTCCTCAATCATTTTTTTCCATTCCGATTTCCTCATGAACAGCCTGAAAAAATATGGTCAAACAGATGCAAGAGAAAGAAATCTTCCTGTTAGCATCCAGGGTTAACGGGCACATTTACCTTTGAGAGAGAAGAGAGATTATTAGTTAAATGTCTTATTTTTAGCTTCTGTGTTTCAGTTAAAGCATTCTTATATATGGTTTTGGATTAGGAGGTTGGCAATAATATACGCTCTTGCCAGGACCCTAGAGATGATGTTTCCATTTAAACCCTTCTGATTAGAGGATGCCCTGACCTTTACAGGTCTTAAATCACTGTAGACGGC
The DNA here is from genome assembly GCF_002837175.3 of Physeter macrocephalus. Lineage (NCBI taxonomy): Eukaryota > Metazoa > Chordata > Mammalia > Artiodactyla > Physeteridae > Physeter > Physeter macrocephalus. The sequence goes on along the minus strand of NC_041233.1, from coordinate 121,229,191 downwards.
TTACTGTTGCAGGGATGCTTTATTTTAACTTTTGTTAATGAAAATTGTTGCATCTTTGGTATTGTAAAAAATGCCATTCGGTCCAGGTTTTAGATGGGCATTTTGTTATTGAATTGCTTCCCCTGCACAGCGATGCGTGGCGTGCAGCCTTTTGTGTTCATTCTCCTGCCTTTCCCCTGTTTTTCTTGAAGAAGCAGTCATCAGTAATATATGCAGCTCTAAGTAACAGACACCTGACTCGCGGCTTAAACAAAAAATGTATTTTTATTACATAATAACTGCATTTGCTGGAGTTAGTTCAGCTGCTTGTTGCTGTCGGCAAAGATCTAGGCTTTTCTCTTTATTTTTACTTGGCTTTCTTTAGCATTATGTCTTAAAGCTTGTTTTGTCAAGCTCCAAGCTTCCCCATTAAGTACAAGAAGGAGGAGATGGGAGGTGGGACAGGCAAGAGACTTCTCCCCTCTTGCCTGTCCTTTTTCTCAGGAAAGCAGAAACTTCCCCAGAAGCTCCCAGCTAATATTCCCTTATGTCTCACTGGCCACAAGTGGGTCAGTGGTCCCCTTAGCTGACAGCAAGGGAGGCCATCAGGGTGCTTGCATTCCAAGTTCTGTAGCGGAGGCTGCAAGGGAGAAGGAGGTTAGTAGCAGATGTTACTAATGATTTGGGCCTTACTTAAGAAATTGCATAATGGTCTAATTATGTAATTTCTACTCAACTGCTGTTCACATACTAGGTGTTAAAGTATTAATTGAGTTTAAAAGTGATACCTCCTTCACAGGAATTTTGTGGACTTTTGTATTGACTTTCAAACTCTCGTGTAGAAAATCTTAGTTTCTTATTTGGACAGAGCTATAAAAGAGAAACACATACACACACACACACAACACACACACATACACTCACACAACATTTGAAGGTAAGTTACATCATAGCCTTTGACCCCTAAATACTGTGTGTGTTTCTCAAGAATAGGGCTATTTTCATATATAACCACAGTATACTCACCGACTTCAGTAAAGTTAATATTATTACAATACTTTAACCTACCATTCATATTCCAGTTTCGTCAATTGACCCGATAACTTTCTTTGTAACATTTTCAGTACAGGATCCAGTCTAGGGATTGATATTACATTTAATTGTCATGTCTGTTTAGCCTCTTTAATCTAGAACATTTCCACAGTGGCACTGATTCCTCAGAGAGCCCTTTTCCTGGCTGCCTTATGCTAAGATTCCTTAGATGCAGCAATTTTCAAACTTTTTGGTCTCAGGGCCCCTTTACCACTTTTGTTTATGTGGGTTATTGCAACTGATATTTAACCACGTTAGAAATTAAAACAGAAGTTTAAAAATATTTTGATTTAAAATAATAAACTCTTTACATGTTAACATAAATAACATACTTTTGTGAAAATAACTATTTTCCAGAACAACAAAACATATTTTGTGAAAAGAGTAGCATGGTCTTACATTTCTGCAACTCTTTTAAATGTCTGGCTTAATAGGAAACAGTCGGATTGTCATTTCTAGAGTGCTGTTTATGTGCTGTGATACGTTATTTTGGTGGAAGTATATGAAGGAAATCAGGCCACATGCAGATAGGTAGTTAGAAAAGGGAGGAGTATTTTAATAGCCATTTCAGAAAATTGTCGATACTCTTCTTTGATACCGCACCAGAAGTTGATAAGTGATAGGTTCTTAAAGCATAGCTGCTATGTAAAATATGAAACCACATCGGAAATGAACATTTCCTATTAACTTACATTGAAATCCACTGGTCTGTCTTGTACTTTGAATTGATGTTTTACCCGTGTGTGCTGTTATAACACGCCTCGGTCATTTGGAAAATCCTGGTTCACTGAGTTATGTAGATCTTCCACGTGTTGACTCCTTTCATGGTACAGTATCCAAAAATCACTTTTATAAATATCACAACTGATCTCATTCGAAAGATCCTTTAAGTATTGGGAAGCTGTCAAACTCATGGCGCCAGACAACAAGTTTACCGAAACTCTACTTTTATCTTAAAAGCTTGACCTTTAGCATTTCTTTTTCCTTGATGCCCTGAGCTCTAATGAAGACTGGGACCGCTTTCTGGGGCCTGCTTGTTCCTTGCTTCCTTTTCATTGAGTGGGAACAGTGGCGTTTCTGTCTAACTCCCACGAGGCTGATTGGCCCTCTTCTTGGTAGAGTTAGAGCTTTGAATTACCCGCGGCAGCCCTCGAAGAGGTGATAAGCGACAGGGCATCACCACTTGGACAACACAGGTCGGCACTGATTAGCGCGGCTGGTTAGAGCCACGACTAATGAGGCCGAGGTCACCGACTCGGCCCCGAAGCCCAGGCAGCCCGGCCACCCTCCACATGGCCGCCCCGCCGGCTCAGCTGCCTCCGCAGATGCCCGCTGCCTTCTGGAAGGGGGCCAGGGAGGCGCGAGCCAGCAGCCAGCAAGGGCTCCTTTCGTTTAAAACCAAACAAAATAAGAACAGGGTCTGTAATGTACCACCCCCGGCGATCCCTCTCTAGGAATATCAGACTTGATTACTTACATTTAATTTGTTAGCCATTGGCTGGTTAATTTTTTTAAAACCCGATGATTAATTAGCATTCTTAGAACAAGCACCATTAAGATCTATTAATGAGAGTCCAAATGGATCAACGAGTTAATTTTCTTAATAAAATGAATCGGGAAAGTATTGTTTAGGAGGAACTCCATACTGCGAGCACGCTGTCTCCCTGTTTTGTGACCTTGGGTTGTTCTGCGAGCCAGAAACGGAGGGGAGGATGAGCTGCTGGCGGTACGTCCGCCAGCAGCTCTGACCTCCCAGGGCGAAGCCGGGCCGGGCGAGAGGACAGCGGGGTGTTTACGTAGCTCACGGACGCCACAAGCTAAGGAGGGCGAAGCCCGCCGCATCCCGGCCGTACCTTTCCTGCTGTATCCCCGGGGACGCTCGCCGAGACAGGCTGGCCGCAGCCTGTGACCCACGTCGCACCCAGGACAAGTGCGAGGGCGGTGCAAGCTGGCTTCAGAAACGTGCCCGGCAAAAGCGCACCTGTGGGCAGATCCAGCGCGTTGCCGCCGAGTGTGAACGCCCGTCTTCAGGGCACGTCTTGATTAAGCAGCCGCCCGGGAGGGAAGGTGCCAAAGGGCAGGTGCGGCCGGCGCAGCGCTGAGGCAGGAGACGCGGAGCAGCGCCCCGTGGTGCGCTGAGCGCCCGCTGCGCTGGGGCAGCGCCGGGAGGTGCCCCGCGGGCGGACGCTCGGCCCGCTTCCTTCCGTGCGGCCCCTCTACGGGGCGGGGCGGTGGCGGCCGGGCCGGGCCGGGCCGGGCCGGGGCCCCGCCCTGCTGCCTGGGGAGCCCAGTCGACCTGCGCCCCGGTCCCTGAGGGTGGCGCCAGCGAGCGTGGCGCGCTGAGCGCCGGCTGCGCTGGGGCCGCGCCGGGAGGCGCCCCGCGGGCGGACGCTCGGCCCGCTTGCTTCCGTGCGGCCCCTCCGCGGGGCGGGCGCTGCTTCAGCGCAGACTCGCGCTCAGCCCGGGCTCGCCGGAGCCGCACCGTGCGGGGCGGGGGCGCTGCCTGCACGGCTCTCTCCTCCTCTCCTGCACACGGCCGAGACGTTGCTCGCCGGCCCAGTGACTTGTTCGTGTCCCCCGGCTGCGGTCGGCAGGCTTCCACTCTGGCGGCAGCGGCAGCGGCCCTGCAGGGAAGATGCGAGGCCCTTGAAAGGCCAGCGTGGGGCCCGTGCGCTTGGAGCCTTGGAGCTCGTGTGACTGCGGCCGTGGGTGCGCAGCCTCGCACGGCGGTTGCTGAAGAACGTCAGAGTTTGCAGTCTTCTGTTCTTGAGCCGTCCACTTACCCAGGCTTCTGCAGCTTCAGAGCTGGGACCGGGGTGAACAGGCAGGCTTCCGACCCTGAGGCCTCGCCAGGACCCTGGGCTGAGTCACACTGAGCTAAGGCGGGCCCGCGGGACTCCGCGGATTTCCACCCACCGCTAGATTTCCAGCCTCCCTCCCAGCCTCCTATTCTTGACGCTCTGACCTTGCTGGCCTCTGTTTTGTTTCTTGGACGTTCCTTCCCAGGTCAAGGCTGCCGCACTTGCTAGTTCTCCTTCCTGATGGGCGCTTCCTCCCCCAGCTCTTGCCATCACTGAACGCAGCTCAAGTCTTGCTCTTCAGAGAGGCCAGCCTGACTACCTGCTGTCCCGTGACCTCAGCCTCCAGTTACAGTGCCCAGTAGTCTGCCTGGCAGGCGTCGTCTCGTGTCGCTCCTGGAAGCCCCATGCTCGGGGTTCTCTGAATGATGTCCCTACAGTCGTGCCACAGAGTGATCCTCGGAAGCTTTCTTACCTTGGGGTAGGGCTGATCATGGTCAGGCCAGCTGCAGTGGAGGCAGACTGCCAAGTTCCAGACCCTGGGCTCAGCCCTTTGGCTGGGGTGGGGCAGGTGCTGGGGGGACAGGCCAGCTACAGCTTTGGAGACACAGTGCAGACTGACAGTTGCGCAGTAATCGGGGCAAGTGGTGACGGGAGAGAGGGAAGGCCACAGGTTTTCCAAGAGGCAGTGAGCGAGCGAGGGGACAGGCCCGCGGCGGGGACCGCTGGAGGCTCAGAGGAGCCAGTGAGGGGTGCCAGGAGTGGGGGTCTAAGCGAGCAGCAGGAAGAGACTGTCAGCCGGTGACAGAGCCCCAGTCACCGGGCAGGACCGCGAGAGGGAAACCGCCGGAGCAAGGCAGGTCACCTGTCCCCGGGGGGCGGGGCTGTCGGGCAGTGACCGCGTCGCCAGAACTGGGAGTGGGCTGGGGGGGGCCTCAGTCGCCGGGACGAGCCAGGGGCTCCAGCTCCTCAGTCCCCGTCTTAAGGACCCGCCCTTCCTCCAGTATGTCAAGGAGCTCTGCTCAGGGGTAGGAAGCCAGGAGGACGTGGACTCAGGACACAGTCCCGGGAAGTCGCGGGGAAGAGCTTATTATGACTGAGAACCACATGGAGAAAAAGAAAGTCTCATCATGTGATACATTAACTACAGTCATTTTTCACTTGAACATTTACTTGAATTACATCCTCCTGGAACGGTGTGTCAGAAGAATACATAACCCCACCCCCCTTTTTCTTTGCAAGTAACAGTTTTTTCCAGTGACCCAGAAGAAAGGGTTCCCAAGCTGGCTCAGGGCTCCCACCGCCCGGTGGACGGCCTCTCACACAGAAGCCTCAGCAGGCAAACCAGAGTTCACTCCGTCCTACCGACACCCCCTCCCTCTCTTGGGATTTAAACAAGGACGTGTGAGGCAAACAGAGGCTCTCAGTAGAAAGTCTCATGAAAATTGGTGCAAAGTGTGATTTTAAATATGGCTGGTGCCCAGGGGTGAGGCGGGAGGGAGGGGTGAACAGGTGGGTTTTTAGGGCAGTGAAACTACTCTTACTGATAAAGCTCGATACTTTTGTCAAAACCCACAGAATGTACAACACAAAGACTGAACCCAAATGCAAACTATAGACCTTAGTTCATAATCACATATCAATATTAGATTATCAGTCGTGACCAACGTGCCACGCTAATGCAAGATACTAATAACAGGAGAATTTGTGTGCATGGCTTCTAGGGGGAGAGAATTGAGGGATAATATGGGAACTCTCTGTACTTCTCTCTCAGTTTTTCTGCACATCTAAAACTGCTTTAGGGGCTTCCCTGGCCGTCCAGTGGTTGAGACTCCACTCTTCCACTGCAGGGGACGCAGGTTCAGTCCCCGGTCGGGGAACTAAGATCCCACATGCTGTGCAGTGCGGCCAGACACTATCAAACTCTTAGAGGAAAACATAGGCAGAACACTCTATGACATAAATCACAGCAAGATCCTTTTTGACCCATCTCCTAGAGAAATGGAAATAAAAACAAAAATAAACAAATGGGACCTAATGAAACTTAAAAGCTTTTGCACAGCAAAGGATACCATAAACAAGACCAAAAGACAACCCTCAGAATGGGAGAAAATATTTGCAAACGAAGCAACTGACAAAGGACTAATATCCAAAATTTATAAGCAACTCTTGCAGCTCAATAACAAAAAAACAAACAACCCAATCCAAAAATGGGCAGAAGAACTAAATAGACATTTCTCCAAAGAAGATATACAGATCGCCAACAAACACATGAAAGAATGCTCAACATCATTAATCATTAGAGAAATGCAAATCAAAACGACAATGAGATATCATCTCACACCGGTCAGATTGGCCATCATCAAAAACTCTAGAAACAATAAATGCTGGAGAGGGTGTGGAGAAAAGGGAACCCTCTTGCACTGCTGGTGGGAATAATGTAAATTGATACAGCCACTATGGAGAACAGTATGGAG
>NC_041233.1:121212456-121222322 GCF_002837175.3 Physeter macrocephalus | reverse complement strand
AGAGGTGTGGGATAGGGAGGGTGGGAGGGAGGGAGACGCAAGAGGGAAGAGATATGGGAACATATGTATATGTATAACTGATTCACTTTGTTGTAAAGGAGAAACTAACACACTATTGTAAAACAGTTATACTCCAATAAAGATGTTAAAAAAAAGAATAAATATAAATATATACATATATATATAAAATAAGAAAAGTGATCTTTGACTCTTATTTGCCTCAAAAAAAAAATAAGATCTGATATTTTTTTAAAAATCTAAACATCCAGCTATAAGATAAATAAATACTAGGGATGTATATGATATGGTACAATATGATAAATAGAATTAATACCGCTGCTGTACATTGTGTATGAAAGTTGTTGAGAGAGAAAATCCTGAGTTCTCATCACAAGGAAAAACATTTTTTTCTTTTTTTTTAATGTTGTATCTCTAGGAGATGATGGATGTTCACTAAACGTATTGTGGTCATCATTTCATGTTGTGTGTAAGTCACATAATTCTGCTATACACCTTACACTTACACAGTGCTGTATATCAATTATATCTCAAAACTGGAAGAAAAAAAATCCAAAAAGAAAAGTGGCCGGGTCACAATGAACAATTTGAGTGAGAAACCACTCAGAAAAGTACAAAAGGGCCAGAGAGAAAGGACACATGCACCCCGTTTCCTTTGCTACTTTTTACACCATAAGGATGGATGAGAAACCCTTCTGCGTTTGCATGACAATGATAGTAATGAATTTTGAGTTTTCTGAGGCGGATAGGTGTACAGATATCCAAACAAAGGAACAAAAGTCACCAAAGTAAGTATCAGGATCTCCTTCACGTTCTATGGTCTTTTTGTCTGTTGGGATCTCTTTCTCCCTAGGTGTGAAATAGAGACAAGTTAGATGAGTTTCCCTTTCTAGTATATTTAAAAGAGGATCTTGGAGTCAAGCAAAATTGGAAGAAAAAAATTGGAACTAGAAAGGATAGTGCCAGGTGAAATTCAGCAGAAGCGCTCCATAGTGAAACAGACTAAGGGTGGTGAGGAGTTTGAAGGTTGAGGAACAAATGGAGAAAAAAATAGTTATTCTTGAAGGCCTGAAATAGGCAAAAGTGGAGACATTTAAAGGGATAGGAGCCCCGGGAAGAAATAAGTCAAGGACAGCACTGAGGAGAGGGTACATGTTCTTAGGAGAATAGAGAGTGGTCAGTCCTTTCAGGAGGAGCCGGCTGGGGTTACGGGGTAGGTGGACCGACCCCAGTGCTGCTATGGTGTCTGAAATGACCCCTTTACGAAACAGCCGCCCACAGCCGTGTGCACGGCAGCGCTGGTCACAATGGCCAAGAGGTGGAAGCAACCCAAGAGTCCATTGATGGATGGGTGGATAAACAAACTGTGGCATCTCATTGCAATGGACTTTTATCCAGCCTTAAAAAGGAAGGAAATCCTGACACCTGCTACAACACGGATGAACCTTGAGGATATTATGCTAAGTGAAGTAATCCAGTAACAAAAAGGCAAATACTGCATGATTGCACTTATACGAGCTACCCAGGGTAGTTAAAAATACATAGAGACAGAAAGTCGCAGGGTGGTTACCAGGAGCGAGGGCAGTGGCGATGGGGAGGTTGTTTAATGGCTACAGAGTCTCAGTTTTGCAAGACGAAAAATCTCTGGAGGATACACTTCACACCACTGAACTGTGCACTTAGACCTGATTAAGATGGTCAGTTTTACGGTACTCGTGCTTTGCCACAATGAGAAATAAAACCAAAGCAGCTGCCCCACCCCTGGAGTGGTCACCAGGGGCCACATCGCGAATTTTCTCATCATCTGGGGGGCTCTCCTGAGCTGCACTCCTGACTTAACCCCGCCCCCTGCTCTGTCCCTCTCTAGAGTCACTCGGTCCCCAGCCGTCCTTGCTCTCACCTCAGGGATCCACGGAAGCACGCGGCAGCTTCCTGCGTCCTGCCTTGTCTTCTCTGCCTGAGGGTCTCGGGCTGTCTCAGGAGGGCGGCCCTGCCTGGCCCCGCTCCCCAGGGCCCCGCAGTGCAGACTGCCCCCCACCGTGAGCGCCCCTTAGCTCCCCGGGCCTGGCCTCGCCCTGGCGGCCGCACAACTCTAACGCGACTGTGCGAGAGCAGGGCGTGCTCTGGACCCCGTGCTCCCGAGAATTCGAGGCAGAGCCGGGTTTCTATTATCACTTAGTAACTGGAGTTTTGCAGCCTTGGGATTGCTGCTAATGGGAAGCAAATGGGCTAAGAATCAAGAAATAAGCACTTCAACAGCCAGCGCCACTCAGTAAAGCAAGGAGCCATCGTGGCGCTTTACGTGGCTAGAGCTCATCATTTGCAGAAAGATTTGCAAACTCCTCACTAGCCCAGAGACACGATGCCCCACTAGGCTGTCCAGCGGCCCTGCCCTGCCCGGCGGGGAAGCACGGCTGGCTGGCTGCCCGAGGCCCAGGCTCACCTCCTTGGCGGGGGAGAGACTTCATTTCGTCTTCGCTCTCTGTCTGGTACCCAAACCTCAGAGAAGCCCTTGGAGCCCAAAGCCCTTCCGTCAGCGCCCCCCCCCCCCACCCTCAGCCTTGTCGCCCACCGCGGCCCAGAGAACGGGCGGTGACAGGCCTGGGACAGGGCTGCTGCAGGCAAGGAGCCCAGCACGGTGGCTCCTGACTCTGGGAGAGAGAAGTGGCTGCAAAGACGGCCGTTTCCCCGGGGCTTGCTGACCTCTGGCCTCTGGGCTCAAATTGCCCTTTCTCCTCCGGGGGCAGTGCCAGCCCATCATACATTTACATGAGGGGCCTTTTCTCCACAGATCACACCACCCCCTTTCCAGTTGCTAAAAGGCAATTTAATATGCAGAAGCTCCGCTAGAACAGCATTAGGTTATGACATGAGGAAATGGAAAAAAGAAAAAAAAACCCACAACAACGGAAGCCCACTCTCCGCCCTTCAGTCGTCCTCTGAGAGTGACGTGGCCATTGCCCAAGGACGGAGCAGGTGGGCTGTGTTCCTCGGCTCAGCCCACAGGAGGGAAACAGAGGGGAGCCCAGCTGTTGGCCAAAGGCTGTCAGGCCTCATGCGGGTTCTCAAGTTCAAGCTGGTCCGAGGGCTGCAGGGGCTCAGGTTTCCACGCCCTCGGGCTGGCAGGTGCTGGGACACTTCCAGACCACCTCTTGGAGGTGTCTCTCAGCCCCTCCACTCAGCGGTGACTTCCTCACTTAGCAGCCCTTTCGCACACAGGGCACAGAATCTACATCTAGCCGTAAAAAAGGTGGTGAAATGAAAGGAGTTGTGAAATGACATTTTTTTCCAGCAGGTTTGTCATATCTCCTGCATGGAGGAAAATTGCTTTCTGTAAATCTTGGTCCAACAGAACAAAAACACCTATTTCTTTCCAGTTGGGGAGACAGCCATTCTCATCGGCATAATGAAGGTATTGTAAGCTGTGACTTTTACAAAGTCTGAGGGAAACCAATCTGAAATCTTGACAGATATGATCTTTCCAGGATGCACTGTTCGTTGACGGTGGCGAGAGACCTCAATTAATTTATGAGCGAGGACCGCGGGATGTGACCCCTTGTGCATAGTCTAGGTGGAGCTGTCCCTGTCTGCATTTGTGTTCTGGTAATTTAAAAAGATTTATATTAAGCTTTTCTTTCATTTTGAGAGTAGATTAAAATTCTAATGGAAACCATTTGTATGCATTTGTTGAATTGAATAGTATTTATGGCTGTGTTAAAAAAACGTTGCAAAATTCTGCTGATAATAAAGTCAGTGAAGCAAGAATAAGTGTAAAAACAGGAAGAGAAGGCTGAATAGAAACCATACTGTATTATACAAGTATAATGAGGGAGCCAAGCCAGGTAGAACGAGTCTGGGATTAGGCCCCGGAATGGGATAGGTTTCCTTATTTAGTGTAAGGTTTTTATAGCTCTTTTATGACTTAAAACCAAATTTACATTTCAAAATAGGCCAGATCAGGCCTCACAAACCCCAGGGCCATGTCACCCTTTCCCGTCATTCTTGAACCTGTGCCAGTGTCCAGGACACACGGGAAGGAAGAAAAATCTAAGCAGCGACCCGGAGAAAAGATGCTGATCCCAGGAAAAGAGGACACCGCGCGTAAGAGGCCAGAGGTTGGCAAGTAAGGGGCAAATCTGAGCTTAGGAGCGTCGGGCAGGTGGCAGGGAGGTTGCCCCCAGCACCTTCTGGGCGGGACCAGGGACGTCCCGGTGCTTGGATCCGTCCGTGCGCCCCTGGTGTCCACGTTCGTTGCCATGGCCACTTGACCAGTACCTGGACTTGGAGACACTGCAGTCACCTCTGTGGGGAAGGGCAGGGCGCGCTCAGCGGCCTTTCGCCAGCCGCGGAACGAATGCCAATGACATGACGATCTGCGAACGCAAGCAACCACAAGCCTTTCTCTCTGTCACCTTCTCCAGGGGACAGAAGCTCGGACCTCCTATCTTGCTGGGAGGGCAGAGAAAGCTGACATCCTGTCAACATCCATCTCAGAGTCGACAGAGGGCATTTCACCAGGAAACTCACATTTTCTCAGAAACAGCATCTCAGAGTCAGGGAAACACCAAGCATGATGGTTAACAGCTCTAAGCGAGAAGATGGAAATTTCCTGAGAGCCCGCACTGCTCTGCTCCTGGGCCGTTGTTCTTTCCTCCCAGTTGTAAGCATATTCTTTAACAGAGTTACGCGGATGTAATGAAATGCCTTACAATGCATCAGAGCGGAATTGTGCATTAGCGAATTTCACAGATGTAAAGCTGTGTTGCCGTCAACAGAAGCCTGCGCGGAAAATCAGGGGCATCTTAAGAAAGAACCGTCTTCTCCCAAAATTACACCAAAGCCGGAAATGCGGACGTCCCCACACCGCCCAAAGCACAGCCCTGTGAGTCTCACCGGCCTCAGCGTCTGGACACTTCTCCTCTATTTAGTTCACGTTGCCTCTGTGAGGCTAAAAAATGGGTCTCTCTGGTCACCTGGGTACCCCTGGCACCCAGCACATTTCCTGGCACACAGAAGATGCTCAACACATCTTTGCTGAGCTAAACATATATGTTCTAGGCCCCAGGGGAGATGCAACACTAGTGAAACAAGCAAGGTTCCCGCTGGTCCCAGGCTAGAAACCTCACCCAGGGTGGGTGGTGTCTGCAACTAGTAGGCACCCAGCTCAGGTCCTCAGCCTGAGTTTAAGTTACTAGTGACAAGTTTTCAACATTTACTTTTCTATTAACTGCCTTTCACCCCCAATATCAGAACACAACTTTATATAATTTAATAGAAACCCAGGGTTTCCCTGGTGGCGCAGTGGTTAAGAATCCGCATGCCAATGCAGGGGACACGGGTTCGAGCCCTGGTCCGGGAAGATCCCACGTGCCACAGAGCAGCTGGGCCCGTGAGCCACGGCCACTGAGCCTGCGCTCTAGAGCCCGCGAGCCACAACTACTGAGCCCGCAAGCCACAACTACTGAGCCTGCGCACCTAGAGCCCATGCTCTGCAACAAGAGAAGCCACTGCAGTGAGAAGCCCGTACACCGCAACGAAGAGTAGGCCCCGCTCCCCTCAACTAGAGAAAAGCCTGCGCGCAGCAACGAGGACCCAACACAGCCAAAAATAAAAGTTAATTAACTAATTAAAAAAAAAAAAAAAGAAACCCATAAGCCAGTTGCTAGAAGTTTTACATACTTTTGTCCTCCTTGGATTCCCAAATTAATCCTGGAAGGCAGGTGACATTATTATTATCATCATCTTGTTCACAAATGAGAAAAAAGTCGTGGAGAGATTTAATAGCTCACCTACTGTCGTATAACTGCTATGCAGGAGAGGAGAATTTGATTTCATGTTTGATTCCAAGCCCAGTTAGCAAGTGTTGGCTGGACATCAGTGCCTGGCCCTGTGCTGGGCAGGGTTGGGGGTGTCACAATACATTGTCCCTGCCCTCAAGAAGCTCATAAACTGATGAGGAAAGCCCTTCATAAGCAAAAAAAAAAAAAGAAAGAAAGAAAAGATTGCATAGGATGCCAAGCATTATCCTGGTGGGATGTGTGGAAACTCGCTTGGCCACACCAACTCAACAGGGGAGGTGGTGGATGGCGTCAGGTTTTCCACAGGAGGGGAACTTGAACTCGTTCTTGGAAGATGAATATTTTTGCCGGGAGCGCCACAGGAATACCAAGGCAGGTAAGGTCTGTGCTCAAAAGTCACCTTATCTGTGAGGGTGTCCCTGACTCCCCCCTATAAAGAGCAAACTCACTCCCATTCGGCCACAGCACCCTGAGCCTGTATTGTTTCTTTCCGCCCAGCACTCAACATATACAACACGCCCCATGTATTAGGCTGAATGGTGGTCCTCCCAAATGTCCACGTTTTCATCCTCAGAAGCTGTGAGTATGTTAGCTTACACGGCAAAATGGACTTGGCAGGTGTGATTACGTTAAGGATCTTGAGATGGGGAGATTATCCTGCATTATCCAGGAGCACCTGACGGAATCGAATCCTTATAAAAGGGAGGTGGGAGTTCAGAGGGCAGAAGATGCTCTTCAGCTTGTCTTGAAGATGGAGGAAGCTTCTAGAATGTGGGAAGCCATGAGTCACTATTCGATGCTGAAAAAGACAAGGATGTGGATTCTCCCCTGGAGTCTCCAGAAGGAGCCAGTCCTGCTGACACCTCAATTTTAGTCCTGTGAGACCCATTTTGGACTCTAACCTTCAGAACTGTAGGAGAATAAATATGTGTTGTTTCAGGCCACTACATTTTTGGGAATTTGTGTTACAGCAGCAATAGGAAACTCATACACCACACATCTCCTGGGTATGTGTTCATCACCTGTTTTCCTCCGCTGGAGGATGAACTCCACGAGACTCAGGGACTTTCTCTACCGTCTTGACCCTTGTACCCTTGCTGGCACAGAAGGGGTGCCCCATGAGTGTTTGTTGAATGAATGAAGGCAGAGAGAGGCTGTGCAGGAAGAGGGGTGGCTTGTGGGGAGGGTCCTGGGGATGAGAGGTCATGGTGTTCTCTAGAGTGGCAGGTGGCCATGGCTACTCCATTAGCTGCACTGGGGGAAGGGGCGGGTTTGGAGATGCTGGAGGGGCTGATGCTGGAGCATTTATTCTGTGAGAGAGGAAGAATCTTGATGGCTGTTATGTAGAATGGAGGCATGACCATATTTGCTTATTGCTTTCTAAGCGATTTTTAAAGTATTTTCCCTGTTTATTGTTTTTTCTCTTTAAATGCTCTATGGAGTTATTTCTTTTTGTCTTATTTTATTTTATTTATTGATTTATTGGCTGCATTGGGTCTTCATTGCTGCGCCCGGGCTTTCTCTAGTTGCCGTGAGTAGGGGCTGCTCTTCATTGTGGTGAGCGGGCTTCTCGTTATGCTGGCTTCTCTTGTTGTGGAGCACAGGCTCTAGGCATGCAGGCTTCAGTAGTTCTGGCACTAGGGCTCAGCAGTTGTGGCTCGCAGGCTCTAGAGCGCAGGCTCAGTAGTTGTGGCACACAGGCTTAGCTGCTCTGCAGTATGTGGCATCTTCCCGGACCAGGGCTTGAACCCATGTCCCCTGCATTGGCAGGTGGATTCTTAACCACTGCACTACCAGGGAAGTCCCTTTCCCTGTTTATTGTTTTTTTTTAATTTAATTTAATTAATTTATATTTTATACAGCAGGTTCTTATTAGTTATCTATTTTATACATATTAGTGTATATATGTCCATCCCAATCTCCCATTTCATCCCACCACCACGCCCCCACACCCACCACTTTCCCCCCTTGGTGTCCATACATTTGGTCTCTACATCTGTGTCTCCATTTCTGCCTTGCAAACCGGTTCATCTGTACCATTCTTCTAGATTCCATATATATGTGTAAATATATGATATTTGTTTTCCTCTTTCTGACTTACTTCACTCTGTATGACAGTCTCTAAGTCCATCCACATCTCTACAAATGATGCAATCTCGTTCCTTTTTATGGCTGAGTAATATTCCATTGTATATATGTACCACAGCTTCTTTATCCATTCGTCTGTCAGTGGGCATTTAGATTGCTTCCATGACCTATTTATTGTAAATAGTGCTGCAGTGTGTCTTTTTTTTTTAACATCTTTATTGGAGTATAATTGCTTTACAGTGCTGTGTTAGTTTCTGCTTTATAACAAAGTAAATCAGTTATACATATACATATGTCCCCATATCTCTTCCCTCCTGCATCTCCTTCCCTCCCACCCTCCCTATCCCATACATGTGTCTTTTTGAATTATGGTTTTCTCTGGGTATATGCCCAGTAGTGGGATCGCTGGGTCATATGGTAATTCTATTTTTAGTTTTTTAAGGAACCTCCATACTGTTCTCCATAGTGGTTGTATCAATTTACATTCCCACCTACAGTGCAAGAGGGTTCCCTTTTCTCCACACCCTCTCCAGCATTTGTTGCTTGTAGATTTTCTGGTGATGCCCATTCTAACTAGCGTGAGGTGATACCTCGTTGTAGTTTTGATTTGCATTTCTCTAATAATTAGTGATGTTGAGCAGCTTTTCAAGTGCCTCTTGGCCATCTGTATGTCTTCTTTGGAGAAATGTCTATTTAGGTCTTCTGCCCATTTTTTTATTGTGTTGTTTGTTTTTTTAATATTGAGCTGCTTAAGCTGTTTATATATTTTGGAGATTAAACCTTTGTCTGTTGATTCGTTTGCAAATATTTTCTCTCATTCTGTGGGTTGTCTTTTCATCTTGTTTATAGTTTCCTTTGCTGTGCAAAAGCTTTTAAGTTTCATTAGGTCCCATTTGTTTATTTTTGTTTTTATTTCCATTACTCTAGGAGGTGGGTCAAAAAAGATCTTGCTGCGATTTATGTCAAAGAGTGTTCTTCCTATGTTTTCCTCTAAGAGTTTTGTAGTGTCCAGTCTTACGTTTAGATCTTTAATCCATTTTAAGTTTATTTTTGTGTACAGTGTTAAGGAGTGTTCTAATTTCATTCTTTTACATGTAGCTGTCCAGTTTTCCCAGCACCACTTATTGAAGAGGCTGTCTTTTCTCCATTGTATATCCTTCCCTCCTTTATCAAAGATAAGGTGACCATATGTGTGTGGGTTTATCTCTGGGTTTTCTATCCTGTTCCATTGATCTATATTTCTGTTTTTGTTCTGTAAAAAATGCCATTGGTAATTTGATAGGGATTGCACTGAATCTGTAGTTTGCTTTGGGTAGTATAGTCATTTTCACAATATTGATTCTTCCAATCCAAGAACATGGTCTATCTCTCCATCTGTTTGTGTCATCTTTTATTTCTTTCATCAGTGTCTTATATTTTTCAGAGTACAGGTCTTTTGTCTCCCTAGGTAGGTTTATTCCTAGGTATTTTATTCTTTTTGTTGCAATGGTGAATTGGATTGTTTCCTTAATTTCTCTTTCTGATCTTTCATTGTTAGTGTATAGGAATGCAAGACATACTATCTATGTATAGTATCATGTTATCTGCAAACAGCGACAGTTTTACTTCTTCTTTGCCAATTTGTATTCCTTTTATTTCTTTTTCTTCTCTGATTGCTGTGGCTAGGACTTCCAAAACTACGTTGAATAATAGTGGTGAGAGTGGATATCCTTGTCTTGTTCCTGATCTAAGAGGAAATGCTTTCACGTTTTCACCATTGAGAATGATGTTTGCTGTGGGTTTGTCGTAAACAGCCTTTATTATGATGAGGTAGCTTCCCTCTATGTCCACTTTCTGGAGAGTTTTGTTTTTTTTTTTTATCATGAATGGATGTTGAATTTTGTCAAAAGCTTTTTCTGCATCTATTGAGATGATCATATGGTTTTTATTCTTCAATTTGTTAATATGGTGTATCACATTGAT
>NC_041233.1:121209614-121211634 GCF_002837175.3 Physeter macrocephalus | reverse complement strand
TTTCATGTGTTGTTGGATTCTGTTTGCTAGTATTTTGTTGAGGGTTTTTGCATCTATATTCATCAGTGATATTGGTCTGTAATTTTCTTTTTTTGTAGTATCTTTGTCCGGTTTTGGTATCAGGGTGATGGTGGCCTCGTAGAAAGAGTTTGGGAGTGTTCCTTCCTCTGCAATTTTTTGGAAGAGTTTGAGAAGGATGGGTGTGAGCTCTTCTCTAAATGTTTGATAGACTTCACCTGTGAAGCCCTCTGGTCCTGGACTTTTGTTTGTTGGAAGATTTTTAATCACAGTTTCAGTTTCGTTACTTGTGATTGGTCTGTTCATATTTTCTGTTTCTTCCTGGTTCAGTCTTAGAAGGCTATACCTTTTTAAGAATTAGTCCATTTCTTCCAGGTTGTTCATTTTATTGGCATAGAGTTGCTTTTAGTAGTCTCTTATGATGTTTGTATTTCTGCAGTGTCCATTGTAACTTCTCCTTTTTCATTTCTAATTTTATTGATTTAACTCCTCTGCCTCTTTTTCATGATGAGTCTGGCTAAAGATTTATCAATTTTGTTTATCTTCTCAAAGAATCAGCTTTTAGTTTTATTGATCTTTGTTATTGTTTTCTCTGTTTCTATTTCATTGATTTCTGCTCTGATCTTTATGATTTCTTTCCTTCTCCTAACTTTGAGTTTTGTTTGTTCTTATTTCTCTAGTTCCTTTAGGTGTAAGGTTAGATTGTTTATTTGAGATTTTTCTTGTTTCTTGAGGTAGGCTAGTATTGCTATAAACTTCCCTCTTAGAACTGCTTTTGCTGCATCCCATAGGTTTAGGATCGTCGTGTTTTTGTTGTCATTTGTCTCTAGGTATTTTTTTATTTCTTCTTTGATTTCTTCAGTGGTCTCTTGGTTATTTCATAACGTATAGTTTAGCCTCCATGTGTTTGTGTTTTTTGCGTTTTTTTCCCTGTAATTTATTTCTAATCTCATAATGTTGTGGTCAGAAAAGATGTTTGATATGATTTCAATTTTCTTAAATTTACCAAGACTTGATTTGTGACCCATGATGTGATCCATCCTGGAGAATGTTCCCGGTGCACTCGAGAAGAAAGTGTAATCTGCTGTTTTCAGATGGAATGCCCTATAAATATCAGTTAAATTTATCTGGTCTATTGTGTCATTGAAAGCTTGTGTTTCCTTATTAATTTTCTGTCTGGATGATCTGTCTATTGGTGTAAGTGAGGTGTTAAAGTCCCCCACTATTATCGTGTTACTGTCAGTTTCCTCTTTTATAGCTGTTAGCATTTGCCTTGTGTACTTGAGTGCTCCTATGTTGGGTGCATATATATTTATAATTGTTATATCTTCCTCTTGGATTGATCCCTTGATCATTATGTAGTGTCCTTCCTTGTCTCTTGTAACATTCTTCATTTTAAACTCTATTTTATCTGATATGAGTGTTGCTACTCCAGCTTTCTTTTGATTTCCATTTGCATGGAATATCTTTATCCATCCCCTCACTTTCAGTCTGTATGTGTCCCCAGGCCTGAATTGAATCTCTTGTAGACAGCATATATATGAGTCTTGTTTTTGTATCCATTCAGCAAGCCTATATCTTTTGGTTGCAACATTTAATCCATTCACATTTAAGGTAGTTATTGATATGTATCTTCCTATTACCATTTTCTTAATTGTTTTGGGGTTTTTTGTAGGTCATTTTCTTCTCTTGTGTTTCCTACTTAGAGAAGTTCCTTCAGCCTTTGTTGTAGAGCTGGTTTGGTGGTGCTGAATTCTCTTTAACTTTTGCTTGTCTGTAAAGCTTTTGATTTCTCCGTCAAATCTGAATGTGATCCTTGCCAGGTAGAGTAATATTTATTGTAGGTTCTTCCCTTTCATCACTTTAAATATATCGTGCCACTCCCTCCTGGCTTGTAGAGTTTCTGCTGAGAATTCAGCTGTTAACTTTATGGGAGTTCCCTTGTATGTTATTTGTCATTTTTCCCTTGTTGCTTTTAATAATTTTTCTTTGACTTTAATTT
>NC_041233.1:121177747-121208839 GCF_002837175.3 Physeter macrocephalus | reverse complement strand
CTTGATGGGAGGGACTGGTGGTGGGTAGAGCTGGGTGTTGCTCTGTTGGGCAGAGCTCAGTAAAACTTTAATCCGCTTGACTGCTCATGGGTGGGGCTGGGTTCCCTCCTTGTTGGTTGTTTGGCCTGAGGCGACCCAGCACTGGAGCCTACCTGGGCTCTTTGGTGGGGCTAATGGCAGACTCTGGGAGGGCTCACGCCAAGGAGTACTTCCCACAATTTCTGCTGCCAGTGTCCTTGTCCCCATGGTGAGCCACAGCCAACCCCCGCCTCTGCAAGAGACCCTCCAACACTAGCAGGTAGGTCTGGCTCAGTCTCCTATGGGGGTCACTGCTCCTTCCCCTGGGTCCTGATGCATACACTACGTTGTGTGTGCCCTCCAAGAGTGGAGTCTCTGTTTCCCCCAGTCCTGTCGAAGTCCTGCAGTCAAATCCCACTAGCCTTCAAAGTCTGATTCTCTGGGAATTCCTCCTCCTGTTGTCGGACCCCCAGATTGGGAAGCCTGACGTGGGGCTCAGAACCTTCACTCCAGTGGGTGGACTTTTGTGGTATAAGTGTTCTGCAGTCTGTGCGTCACCCACCCAGCAGTTATGGGATTTGATTTTGCTGTGATTGCGCCCCCTCCTACCATCTCGTTGTGGCTTCTCCTTTGTCTTTGAATGTGGGGTATCTTTCTTGGTGAGTTCCAGTGTCTTCCTGTCGATGATTGTCCAGCAGTTAGTTGTGATTCTGGTGCTCTCGCAAGAGGGAGTGAGCGCACGTCCTTCTACTCCGCCATCTTGAACCAATCTCCTATTGTTTATTGTTACAAATTGGGAATCTATACAAACATGGGTAAAAAATTAAAATCACTCAATCTCATTTCCTAGAGATAGCAGCCACTGTTGCCATTTTAGTGGGTGTGTGTGTGTACTTCTCCTTTCAAAATTGGGATTATACTTTATATACTACTTTGAAACTGGCATTTATCCCTTAATGTGGATTTCCCCATGTCATTAACTATTCTTATAAAAGCATGATATGTAATGACTACATAGGATTCTATCATACTACCATAACTAAATTTATTTAACCAGTTCCTTCTAACTGGACATTTCTTTTATTCCCTCAATATTTTGTTATTAAAAGTAATAATAGCAGTGCCTGGTATATAGTAAGCATTCAAGATTTGTTGAATAAGTGAATGAATGAGTGATTCAGAGAACATTCTCATGCATAAATCTTTCTTGTATCTCTGCTTCTTTAGGAAAATGATTTTTGCAAGTCAAAGTGTTGGGTCAAAGGCTGTTTTTTTTTTTAATGACTCTCAACACATATGGCCAAATTGCCTTTCAAAAATGTTGTAAAAATTATAACCCCACCAGCAATATATGAGTGCGTAATTTCACTGCATGCACTGCATCAGTGGTGATATTATAATTTTTAAAACCCTTATTTGCATTTTAGAAAAGTTTCCATGGGGACAGGGAGGTAGGTAGTAGTTAAGGGGTCGTGTGAAGTTCAGGCAAACAATGGTAGGAACCCGAAATATAGCCACGGAGGTTATATCAGAAAGAAAACAGATCTGAGAGCTATGCAGGATGGAGAGTCTATGGGACTTGAACGCAAAAGATTGGAAGAGATGTTAGAATCCAGGTTACTGCGTTGAGTAGAGTATTGGTTAGGAATCTTTGTTGCAAATGACAAGAAACAGCTCTGACTTCATTAAGTAGGGCTTTATTGTGAGGACATGGTGCAAATCACATGGTGATTTGCTGAGGCACCAGGCCCCAGAAACACTGCGACCCCAGCACCACTCAGGGATCCAGGAGGCAGAAAGGAATGGACACCGCCAGCTCAGGACCCTGCTCTCAGGACATGGCAGTTTCTGTGTCACTTTACTGAAGGTTCAAATTCCACGGGGAAGGGTTAATCTGGTTCACTTTGGGTCAACTGTCTATCCTGTCGCCAGAGGCAGTGGGGCCCATTCTTGGACAATCCTACCAAGAAGATAGAGGGGACTGTACTGTTCCCTGCAGAAGACCCCTTCAGTGAATGCCAGGTGTGCAAAAACCAATGGCTGACTTCTCCATATGGGGGTGCCTTCGTGGCAGCAGGGGTTATGGAGGTGGATGGAATATTTGGGACAAGTGGGGTGGTCCAGAGCTGATGAGATCATTACTTCCTATGTTTTAACAGTTCCTGCTCATATTTCAATGTCTCAGTGAATACACGGATGACTCCTTTCTAAGAAGAGGAGATGGGAAGGAGATAGAAATAGGCCTTCTTGACCTTGTTGGGATCCTGGCTCAAATATCCCTTTGCCTTTGCCCTCTAGCTGCCAACAAACAGCCTTCACTGAATCCACTGTGACAGTCAGTCTGTGACCACCCATATTTTATGCTCCATCTATTACACCGCAAAGTTGCCTTTGGGAAGCCGCTGCCCACCCAGAGACATTTCCCCCAGCCCCACTCGCATTGAGATAGAGCCCCGTGACAAGTTCTCACAAATGGAAAGACTTGAAACAGGGTCTTTTAGAAGCAAATGTGCCTTCTCTATTTTCTTTTCCCCTTTTCATTAGCTTGAAGCAGACGGGATGGTTGACTCACAGGCTGCAAGGAGCCTGGGACCCTGAATCACCACATGGGAAAGCTGCACTCTGGCCAGGAGCACCCACATAGGGCCGTCATGTGAGTGAGAAACGAGCTCCGAGTATGTTACACCATTGAAATGTCGGGGTTTACTTGTTACTGCCACCTCATAAACTCCTCTGGATATTCATTTAATAAAGCGCTGAGAAGATTTAAATTAGCAGTGGGCCAAAAGACCCTATAGGATTCCAGAATCACATGATTCTTAAAAATATAGACAAGAACCCAGCAATTCCACTCCGAGGTACGTGCCCAAGAGAAATGGAAACATACATCCACACAAAAACTTTATACATGAATGTTCCTAGCAGCATTATACATAAGGGCCCAAGAGTGGAAACAATTCAAATGTCCATCAGCTGATGAATGGATAAATAAAATTAAATGTCCATATAATATTATTCAGCAATAAAAAGAAACTAAGTATTAGTACGTGCTATAATATGAATAAACCTTGAAAACTATGCTAAGTGAAAGAAGCCAGTTACAAAAGACCATGTATTATAGGAGTCCATTTATGTGAAATATCCAAAATAGGCAAATCTATAAAGACAGAACTAGATTAGTGGTTGCCGGTGGGTGGCAGGGGGTGAGGGCAGGCTGGGAGGAAATGGGGGGCGACTGCTAATGGGTATGGAGTCCCCTTTGGGTGATGAGAACGTTTGACAATTGATGGTGGTGATGTTGGCACAACTCTGTGAATACACTAAAAAGCACTGACTTGTACACTCTAAATGGTGAGTTGCACGGCATGTGAACTATGTCTCAATAAAGCTTTTTTTTTTTTTTTAAGAAAGAGAGAAACATAGGGAATAACAACACAGTGAGATCATGATAGGAGGAAAGACCTAAACCCGACCGACCGTCTCCTCTCGGGCTAGGGACCCGTCTCACAGGGCGAAGGCAAGGCAAGCGACAGCTTCCGGAGGAAAGCAGAGCCATCTAGGAGTTCTGCAGAAATCAGCCGAGTGCGCTTGTTTCCCGATGAGGGTGAAGACTCTCCGGATTCCACAGGATAACAAAGCTTTGCTTCCAAATAAAGTATGAAGATGAAGATCGGAGGGGAGCTGACAGAGAACCAATCCTGAAAGGGTGCAAGGAGACCGCAGGTCTTTGCTGGCAAAAGTCTTACAACTAAAGCGACACAACCAAAGACACTTCACAAGAAACTGAACCGTAGAGAAGAGTGACTTGAGCTTGTCAGCATGGCCAGAACCGGAAGGAGATCGTGTTGGCGCCTGGAAGCGTGTGAGCAGGTGAGGCACAGCCGAGCTGAGATGAACTCAGACGCCCGTCAGGGTGCCACTTTGAAAAGCATGAAGTCCTCTCCCGTGTGCCGTATTATTGGGATGTGTAAACATGATTTTCATCCGAATGGAAGGAGAAAAACAAACAAAAGAAGCCAAAGGGACTCTCACATATTTTACTGTGAATTTGTACTCTGAAAGGAAAATCGGAAAACTGAATTCATGATGACTGATTAAAAACATCATTGTTCGCGGGCAGAGATCAAAAGCTAGCAAGATTGTGGTGCCTTAATTTAGGGGGGACCCCACTAGCCCCCAGTCAATGAATCTCAGACTTCTTAAGCCCCCACTGTAAGGGCTCTGAGCCCCCCGATACCTCCCCCAACTCCAGGCAGTCCTGGGGACCCTGGTTTCTGAAACCCAGGGCAGCCCCCCGACGGAAGAGAGGCTTGTGGAACAGATGTTCTGCTTTGTGGCATTAGCAAGTCTTAGGTGCTCACCAAGGTCTGACCGATTCCAGACGAAAAACTTGGAAGCTTTGTGTCAGGAGAGAGAGGCATGCAGCATTGACAGGGAATTTCCAGTTTGATGAAATAAAACACGGGCTTTGCTCCTAACAAGCATACGATTTTATTAGTTCTGTAGACATGTTCTCTCAAGAAGGCACCTCTTGCTGCCCTTCTTGGGGAAGGATTCCTCTGTTTTACTGTGGACGAAGGAAAGAGCACAGGACCAGGGCCTTTGCCCCCCTCCTGCCACCTGGTGAGTCGGCCTCACTTTATAGATGGGGACACTGGGGGGTGGGAATGTTCACTTGCTCTCCCTGGTCCCCAATTCAAACCCAGCCCTGACTTCCAAGTTCACGGTCCTTCCATCGCGTCCCACAGCCTCCAGAGAAAAACGGCTTCCCCTTCTCCCCCTCGTGCAAGAAAAATGAGCTTCCCTCATTTCCTCCGGGGGAAAATGGTGGGAACAAAATTACCTTGTGTTAGTAGGTAATTCATGCTGCTGGCTGCGCTGAATTATTTGGATAGGTTCAGGCTTCCTGACTTCCGGAGGCTCTTATTTATGGCTTATTTTCTGGTGTGAGTTAAGAGTAAAGTGGATGCCCATCCTTTCTGGTTAGCTCAGAGGCTGGACCCGGCAAAAGCTGAAGGGAGGCTGTGGAACGGGATTCAGACTCACTTCTGCCATCCCGGGTCCTGGCTGGGTTACAGCACTGTGTGCTTCTTTCTATGTGGTTGAGAGTTTTGTGAGAAACGTGGGTGCGGGGATACCTTTCTCCAGCAGCGTCTCCAGGACCCCGGTCTGTGTGGGAACATGGGGGGCTGTGGCTTGGTCACCTGGTTCGAGGCTGGCCCGTTTGGTAAATGCAGGAGAGGCCGCTCCCTCACTAAGACCCAGAGTGTGACTGGCAAGTCTCTCGGGGTGTCTCCTGTCCTCAGACTTACCTCGTGCCATCTCTCCAGTGTGGCTGCTTATTTTTTCTCCCCTTAGCCACCGCGGCCTGCTGACACCAGAAACACGTGGGCGGTTTTTCCGCGTGTGGTTTTAACTCAGGGATTCTTAATCTCTTGCGGGGCAAGGACACCTTTGGCCCTAAAGGGATCCATGGATCCCTTTTCAGAACAATATTTTTAAACGCATAGGATAAGATACAGGGCATTACCATGGAAACCAGTTATATTGATATACAATTATCAAAGTATTTTTTAAAACTCACTTGTGATAGAGAAAATATGTGCTTTTCTATTCATGACTTAAATAACAAGAGCCCCGGTTTAAAAACCACCATAGTTTTGAAGTAGTGATAAGGGTACATAAAATTTCGAGATATTTGCAGCAATTAGCACTGGGGTGTGAAAATATCTGTGATTTCTATGGCGAACAAACCACAGGAACTGCTAATACTGCCAGGGGTCAGTGCTTGCATTTATAATGAAAGGAAATGCTGAATTTCAGCTAGAGGTTAGCGGAAATGAAGAAGTAATTGTTTTCTTACCCAACTTGACGGTCCCCCTGAATTCACAGAACTCCTGAAAAAAAGCCTAGCTTTCTTCCCTCAAGATTTTTTAGAGAAATAACTAATTTATTACTAGTCTTGTTATTTTCCTTTTTCAGGTTCTTCTAATTTCCGAATTACTTTTTCTCACGTTCATCCTCTCTGCAGGCTCGGAATTCTTTTCTCAGTCTTTTGAACAACTTTCCTTGCTTTTTTAAAAAAAGTGCTTTACTTCTCTCTTCTCTTTCCTAAGTCTGAGGTCCTCCCTTCTCTGGAGGCTGGAGGTCCACCCTCCTCTGGATGTTCGGGTTTTCCCGCCTCTGGCGTCGGGGGTCCTCCTGTCCTCGTGTGCCCCTCGCCTGTGAATCGCCTGTAGTGGCCCCTACCTTTTTGCTTTTTTGCCTGTTTAGCCCCTAAAACAATTTGGAAACAGTGTGTATCTCTTCACACATTTTTAGGTAAACAGCTCAAATTTTTAATTATATGTTTAAATCATTTTAAAAGATTTATTTTCCTGCATATTTTATATTGTCTACCTGCTTTAAACACATATTGTATTAAAATCTTGGAGCAGCAGATTTTAGCTCATCCAATTCATGAAACCAAAATGACAAAGCCAGTCTTTGCTCTCACATCAATCAGCGAAATCAGACATCATTTGGTAGAAGATGTATCAGTCCCCATGACGACCGCCTCAGTTCTGCATTTGAATCCTGGCCTCAGCTGGAGAAAGGCAGCCCGTGGGCAGAGACACAGAGACGGGTGCAGGTGGAGGGATGGGGCGCGGCCTGGGCTCCTGGTCCAGGTGAACTGCGCCCGTCAAAGCGTCTAAAGCGCTCCCTGCCTCGCCCTCAGGGCGCCCTCACGAACAGTGCATTCTGGCATTGTCCCTTTCTTGGTGTCCTAGAGATGCTGACACGCCAGAGCGATTCAGGATGAGTGACAGGAAGGTTTTCTTTTGTTCCCCCTCCAGTGTTATTGAGATATAATGGACACACAGCACTGTGTGAGTTTAAGGTGTCCAGCGTAACGACGGGACTTCCATACAGCATGAAATGGTTACTGCAGTACATTGAGTGAACACCCATCATCTATGGAAACAGCATAAGGAAGGTCTTACTTTTGTTCACTGGAGAGACAGCCGCACGAGGGGACGGAGCGCGGGATAAACACTGCACGATGCCGGCAGATTCTCGGATGGATCAGTTTCAGGAAGTTGAGAACCTGGAAGTGGGTTCCCCGAAATCGGTGTGGGCTTTGGTTTCTCTGAAGACTCATGAAATAACGAAAGGGGCTTATTCCCTCCTTGATTAACCTCTTGCTATCAGTCACGCCGCCAGCACTTTTCAGTCCTCCCGTCACCAGAGGGTCCCTGAGAACCTACCACGTGCCAATACCGTGCCAGCTGCCAGGGACACCAAGCCACGTCTGCAGAATGAGGACGAGGGGACCAAGGCGGGACCGGGAAAGAGACAGGGAGCCCAGAGGGGCGAGCTCAGCCCGGGGGGTGGCGGGCGTGCCGGGGGCCCAGGCGGGCTTCCCGGGGAGACGCGTCCCCTGAGGCTGGAGCGGCGCGCCCGAGACACCACGAGAGACGGGAGGGACGCGTGAGAGAGCGGAAGGGCTCTGCGGGCCCGGGAAGCAGCATGGGCAGGGGCTCGGCGGCCAGAGCGGGAACAAGGCGGAACACAACGGTCCACCCACGCGACAGAGAGCAGGCGGTAACAAGGCCCTTGCAGTCCGCTGCCTGCAGCGCGCAGAGACAGAAATATCGAGGCCACACACTACAGCTAGTGACTGGGGTTGAATTATGATTCCGGCATCTCAGCAGGAAGGCCGGAGCCTGACCTCTCTTCATGAGACGTGCTATCTATTCTAGCAGTTTCTGATTTCAAAGCATTTAATCGCTGTCAATTAATTAAGCCTCTAAAGATGCAAAAGGGCAAAGTGGAATTATCTCCAGTTCAGAGAGGGAGAGCGTCAGTCCAGCGAAACCCGGCGGTCTGCCTGAGACTGGCTCCAGCCGGCGTCGGGGGCCCGGATTTCTGCCTCGGCGGCGACAGTGGCCACGCTGCTCCCCTCGCCCCTCGGGCCCTGTCTAATCGAGTCACCAGGTGCGCCCGAGAGGAGGGGGCCCGGCCCTGCCCGGCCGGCCACCTGCCCGTCAGGGGGCGGCTGCAGCCTGGAGCTCTTGTTCTGGCCTTTGCTTTTCTTTGCACAGCAAAGCCAGTCCCAGGAGGAGAACGCTTTCCCAAGAGGAGCTTAAGCTTTTTGGCTTTCGTTTTAAATACGCCTTGCTTTACTCTCTTTTTTTTTTCTTTTCACTTCACAGAGATAAGTGAAAATTGCACAGGTGGTGGGACTGGTCCTCACCCAAAGGCCAGGAGAGCCCAGGCCTTGCCGAGGACGCAGGGAGAGAGTTGACCAGGCGGCCAGTCGCCGTCGGGGAGGTCGCCCGCGCCCTCGGCCAAGGACACAGGTGCACGGGGCCAGCGGCAGGTCGGCGGGAGGGCCGGGAGGATGCCTGGAGAGCTGCGGACTTGAACGGAAGGTCTCGAGGGCACAGCAGCGGCGGTGGCCTTTGCCGTCTTGTCTCATAAGGGCTGTCAGCTGGCGCGCAGCGGGCACCTGCTTTAACTCGGGCTGTGCTGGAGCAGCTGCCTTGTGGACGAGGGAGTGGCGAGAAGCCCCCGACTCCCGGTGCCCGTGCCTGCCTGCGTGTGGCAGTCAGGGCCACGCTCGGCCAGAACGCTGTCGCTGGCACAGGGCCGAGGGAGGGGGCATCCTCTTAGCCAGGAAGACGCATTTTTCTTCTTTTGGCTTCCGAGCTGCAGGAGAGCAGGCTGACTTCTCAGCATTAGCCTGCAGAGGTGGGCCACCTGCAGCGTCCTAAGGCGGCCGCAGCGACAGGGCTGTGGAAGGAGTGAGCCAGGAGAGGGGAAGAGGGGTGGCTGGCAGGCCCCGCCGCCTCTCGCCTCCCGAAGCTTAGTCACCGTGACGTGCGTGCGCCGGGCCCTTTACCCAGGGCCCCCCAGGAGACAGGCAGGCCCTGGAATGAAACAGTACGTCAAGCTTCCTTTTACGCCGTTCTCTTTGCTATATTTTTTCAAGGCTTTGACTAAACATGTCACGGCACGCAACGCAGAGTAGGTGCTCAATAATTCCTTGCGTGGGTTAGCAAATTAAAATAAATGGCACCGTACTATCAACATGCTGGCCTTGGACTCAGTGTCCCAGAAAATAAGGGCTGCGGCTTTTTAATATGCTCTGTGAGCCCCTGGCATCCTGGAATAGGGATTTGCTAATACTTTTGATAATAATTATTAATACTGTATCTGTGTTCTCTGATCTAAAACAATAACGGAATAGTGGAGCTTGCAAAGTTAGAATCATGTGTATTTATAAGGAGATCAGAGAATCCTGGAAAACACACCAGCTCAATCCAATAGACCCCTCAATCTAAAGGGCTCCTAGAGGACACGCGAGGTTTCTTTCTCCGCCCCAATGTAGCCCTTTATAGCAAGAAAGTGAGTGGGACTATCTCTCAGTTTCCTAGGCGCCGTAACAAACGCCACAGATGGGCGTGGGGCGAGGCGAGGGTGGAGGTTAACCGACAGGAACTTACGGGCTACAGGCGTCAGCGGGTTGGGTTGCCCATTCCCCCAGCTTCGGGTGGTTTGCTGGCCATCTGGGCCGTTCCGCGGCTTGGAGAGGCGTCCCGCCGGGCTCCGCCTTCGTGTTCACAAGGCTTTCTCCCTGTGTGTGTCTGTGTTTAAACTTCCCCCTTTTATAGGGACAGCAGCCACACTGGATTAGGGGCCCACCACCACCGCACCCCCCGGGTCTGACCGTATCTCAGCTTAACTAATTCTATCTGTAAGGACCCTATTTCCAAATCAGATCACATTCTGAGGTCCTGGGAGTTAGGAGTTCAGCATGTAAATGGCCGGGGAGGCTCGGTTCTACCCACAGCAGAGCTCTCCCGCAGCCTCCGGAGAGGAAGAGAGAATAAGGGCCACTGCCCGCGAGGATGGAGGAGGGCGCGGGGGGGACGGAGGAGGGGGCGAGGGGCGGCCCCGGGGGCGAGAAGGAAGGCAGAGGCAGCAGCGTCAGGGAGGGCTGCCCCACGTGCTCGTTGAGCGCGCGCCTTCCTTCCCGCACCCCGTCGCTCAGTGCCCAGACCCTGCTGCTGGCCGGGCCGCACGCTAGGCGGTGAGCCGAGTCCATCTCAACGGCCTTCTGATCGGTAGATCAGCTGATCAATGGCTACCAGTAGCCACCGATACGGCTATTGACGTTAAATAAAATGAAAAACTCACTTCCTCAGCCTCGGTCGCTACATCGCAAGGGCGGCTTGTGGTTGCCATTTTGAGCACCGCAGCTACAGAGCATTTCCAGCATCACAGAAAGTTGTATTGGACAGAGCCGGTCCAGAGGGTGGCACCTGCCACATGTGGTTGAGGAAGACAGAATCTGGACTGGAAGGGGTATGGAAATAGGTAGAAAGCGGGCGGAAGGGCCACAGAGAGCCTTGAATTCCCGCAGCATTCAAGTGAGTGTGCAGGATCTAGAGACCAGTGAGGCAACCAACGGGCTGAGAGGCCGCGTGACAGGCGGGTGACCTTGGAGTTGACCTTTACCTCACAGCCCACTTCTGAGAAGTGTTCACTCATCATAATGGGCGGTGCTCTGGAAATGTCCCCAGAACCTCCAGTTTGGGAAACACTGGCCCAAAGCGGAGCAGAGTAGAGGGAAGGGCACCGGCTGGCCGTTGCTCCCCTGAGGACCCAGGGAACTGCTGTCCAGGGCCCTCCACGAGGCTGGAGGAGGCAGTGAGGAGCTGAGGCCCCTTCCGCAGGCTCCTGCAAATGTCTCCAAACTGGCCAAGTTTGGAAGACGGGAAGAGAAGTCCAGGCAACCTTGCTAAGTTAGACAGACGTTCGGTGAATGATAAGGTGTCTTTCTGTAATAACATGGATAACGTGCTTTTAAGGACTGAATACAAGCTATTTTATGCACATCCAGGTGGGAGACAGCACAGCCGACAAAACCTCGGGATTACTGGGTCTCCGCGCCAGGGGGAGTGCACGCTGGCCAGGAGGGACGGGGGGCGACACGGGGTCACCAGGGAGCCGTAGGGCCTGAGCACACACAGCGGAGGTCAGGCTCGGTGACAGGCCTTCGCGGCGTGCTTTGCTCTCTGAATGTTAAGAGCAATAAAGTAAAACTGCAGCAAATCAAAAGCAGAAGTGAGCAAAGGTTACAGAGGAGCTGTAAGTTGTTTGACTTGTAAAGGAGAAATAGAAGAAGCACATAATACAGAGTCTTATTCTCCGGCGCCCGAGAAGCGATGACAAGGAGACCAGAGCTCCCTCTGGAAGAGGTTGAGGCGAGCTTCATTCCTGCTTGCGGAGGTCTGCGCGGGAAGGAGTCTGGTGATGGCCAACGTTTTCACTCATGACCACCTCCCGGGGCATGCTGACGCTGCGGGCTCCCCGGGGCAGGGGCCTGGCCTGGCCAGCGCGCGCTCCGGCAGTAAACCTTGGAGTCCGCACGTGATCGATGTCCTCCCGGGATGCTCTCCATCTCTATCACCGACACCTCGCCCTCACCCTGCGTCGCCTCTCCCCTGGGTTGGCAGGAAGCCTTGCCTCTGCAACCGATGTGTCCTGCCGCGCTGAGAGGTCTCGGTCTCCATTCCTTCCTGCCTCTCTCCGCCCTTGACCCCCTGGGCCGCGGCACTGGCGATGGGCAGTTCTGGGAAGCGTGGGCTGGGCGCGTGCGTCCAGCTTGGCCTTCTTGCTCTTGGGAGCGCTGCCGGCAGGGATGCGGGCGCTCCGAGGGCCGCAGGCTCTCCCTCTCCGCGGGGCCGGGGCACTGACCCACGGGGGGGCGGTCAGTCTTGGGAAGCCGGCTAGGCTCGTACCCCCATTGGCTTTACCGGCGTTAAGGGCGAGAGCCAGCCTCTCTGCCTGCCGCTCTGCTGCTTTACTCTCACACGAGTCGGAGCTCAGGCCAGAAGCAGGCGTGGCTGTCTGGGGGGCCCTCCAAGACCCCAGCAGCCGGGCTGCAGCAACGGTACAATGACCCCCCCGCTCTCGCCCCGCTGAAAAGTCATTCACAGAGTTTCATTCTCGCTGCCCCTGCGAGCTGTACAAAATACAAACCGGATGCGTTGTTCCTTGCCTAAAATCCTGCACTGGTTTCCCGTCACCGCTCGAAGAAGACCCAGCTCGCGTCCGTGAGCCCCGGCCTGGCGTCCGCGGCCCGCTCTCTCTCCCCCCGTGCGCTCCGGAGACGCTGCCGGAAGAGGAGGCTGAACGGGACCTTAGGGACTTGGCGGGAGAGAGTTCTTTGCCCTCTTGCACCCCACTTCTCGCCTGCCCAGCGAGCCCTCTCTAAGCCCTGGGGCCAGACTAGTCCCCGCCCCCGCCCTTCCCCGGGATCCGTGTGTTCCTTTGACGGTACCCAGCACACTCATGACGCTATTGGGCGTAGCTGCTGGCTCTCAGGCATCCACCGTCTCCATCACTGACTGAGACGGGGAGCCTTCCCTTGAGAGCAGGGAGCTGGTCCCCCTCCGTTTGCTTTGCATCCTCAGTACCTGGCAGAGCGGTCACTCAGTCAATATCTGAGCAGCGAATGCAGGAGGGAAGCGTCCGGGAGAAGCAGGGCGACCCACAGGACACACCCCGGACCGGGAGCCAAGAGAAGTGGGGCCTCAGCCCGGCCCCTGCTCACCGCTAGTAACTGTGTGCGTGTTACTTGCAAGAAGATTTTTCCCTTCTTTCATCTCTAAAACAAGGAGGGTTCACCCTCTGCGTTGGGAGACTCTTGCAAAGGCCAGACGTCCTTTTGGAGGGGTCTCTTGCTTCTTAGGAAAAGCGTGTTTTCCCGGCCCGGTGCTGCTAATATCTTCCCCTGCCGGCCCTCCTCCTTTTCCGTACTTAACGCGGCAGCTGAATCATTTAACTGTGTGAGTGTTCGGGGCCCGAGTTTGAAGGGCAAATAAGATAACAAATGAAGCAGCGCTGCGGCATCATCCTTTCTGCTGCTGGGGGTTCTGGAGCGTTTCTTTTTCTTGGGCATCTTGACTTTCCCAACAGAAAGAGTAAAACAAATCACATACACAAATCACACCCCAGCCCTGCCGGAGCCGCTGCGGCCGAACGGGAGCGATTTTAAATGAGAAGATTATAGCCGCAGCTACTGGAGCAGGAACGAGAAACACACGGCCTGGGCTGGCAGCACCAAATACTCCTTATCCCCCCCGAAGAGCGTATGATTTTAATGTTAAACAGTAAATTGCAAACTAGTAAAGTCACATTCAGACTTGCCTCCCCTCTGTTTGTCCGGTGACCGGCGCGTGCATTAATATGTTTTCCTTATTGTGAGGTTTCTCAACCGCCCGAGTCCGGTCGGCAGCCTTTATCTCCTTTGGTACCTTCCATGGAACCGTGCAATAAAGCCTCCTTTTTAAAGTACAATGCGTTTCCCTCAACCCTATTCTTCTGGGGCTTTTATGACTCACAATTGACAAAGGCCTCGCTAATGGAAATGCAAATTTCCTACCTGTCAAAGACTGAGAATGCTTTCTTGAAAACACTGGCTGGCGGGGCAGAAAGTACATTAGCATTTGCATATTTGGGGGAGAAGCTGCTTCCCATGAATTTGTGGGATAAAAATGTTTATTTGATGCTGGGATAGAAATAAAATCGCAGTGGTTAGATCTCCCAGGCAGACAGGACAATTCCCTGGGAATTTCAAACTATTTTATCCCTTCGGTTTCAGCACACGTACTATTCAGATTCAAATCCCCCAGTACTGCCTTTATGAAGGCTTTGATTTGGGGACCAGGAAGGCAGGGTGCCCTGGATCTCTCCTGCTGCTTTACTGAGGGGCCCAGCGGAAGTCAGTCAGCCTGGTGTCTGGCTGTCATGGGGTTCGTCACTCCTGAAGCATCAGCCCTACCGCTTCTCTTCATCCTCTTCTCTTGTGGTTGTCATTTAACCGTTCACACGAACAGTGAGCCAAGTATGGTCTTTGCCTGGAATTTTAGGGGCGAGCAGGCTGTGGGGACGCTTTCTGAGAATCGGGGTGATTTCCTACACGAGTCTGCCAGGGCTTGTCGACTGGAGAAAACGCACGACCTAAAGCTCGAGAGCTGCGTTTTGCTTGGCCGACAGACTGAGGCCTTCGGCCTGGGAGACAGGCTCTCAGCTGCTCTGAGGGACTGTTCGGAAGAGGTCAGGGCGGGGCCCGGATACATAGGAGTTTCTGCAAAACAAAACAAACGAAACAAAACACAAAACCCAGGTAGTGGGAACATCGAAAGATTCGCGCTGATAAAGAAAACCAGACATCTCAAGTTCACGCGTGGAGCGCTTTTCTATGTACGGGAAGATGCAAGAGTCTGGGCTCACGGCAATTACCCCTTTGATATGCACCTTAACTATGGAGGGCCAGCATCCTGTCTTTCCCCACCCTGAGTCCTTCAGGGTGAACGCGCTGTGGGGAGGCGGGTGACGGCAGCGGTGGCTGGCTTGATGCCGGCAACCCCCTTTGTTTCCTGATACGGCAGGCGGGCTGCTGTAACCAAGCACCCTAGACTGGGTGGCTTAAAAAAGACGCAGTCCTGCTGGACTAGCGTTCACCCTAGTGACCCCATTGTAACTGTGAAAACCCTCTCTCCTAATAAGGTCACATTCTCCAGTCCCGGGGCCCAGTTGGGACTTCCACACAGACATCTGGGGCTGCGGGGAAAACGCCATTCAGCCCAGAGACGCTGCCCATCTGGAAAGGTGCGTGGGGCCCCGATCAGCCACGCTCTCCGCCGAGGAGAGTGGGTCGAGATGAGAACTCTGCGGGCCACCCCCGCCCTCGGACGCCTGTCCCCCGTCACTGCCGCCTGCCACTCAAGTGACTGAAGCCTTCCGAGGACCCAATTATGGTTTCTCCTCGGTGGCCCAGCAGAAGTCCTAACGTTCAACACGACACTTTAATTACTTTTAAAATGTGCCCTGATCATGAAGACAGTGCGGCGGAGAGCCTGACCAGGTGACTTTGCCTGTGGAGGGCTGTCCTCTGCGAAAGCAGGCTGCTCTCGGGGAAGGAAGGGAGGCCAGGGGGAAAGGAGGGCAGGACATCCTCACCGTCGCAGCACGCAGCAGCACATCTGGGGTCTCTTCTCTTTGGCCTAAAGGTGGCGGAGACGCGGGACCTGGCTCTCTGTGACGCTGCGAACAGACGGCCTGGCTTTGGCCCAGGCCAGGCCAGGTGGTCTCACCGCAGCGCCTGTAGCGTCCTCTGAGGCAGAGTGATTTGCCAGACATTTAGAACAATGGAACAACCCGATGGAAAAAATGAACCGTATCTCCTTTACTTGGCTGTGTCCTTAGAAATGGGAAAGAAAGAGAGATCGTCTCCTTCCGTCAGCTCTGGAAGAGTTATCGGAGATCGTTATTATCTTTGTTGTTATTATTGGCTTAAAACAACTGAAGCGGATTGTCCCGCAGTTCTGCAGTCTAGAAGTCTGAAATCAAGGCGTGGGCAGGGCCATACTCTCTCTGAAGCCTGCAGGGGAGTCCTCTGGGGCCTCTGGCTGGCTTCTGATGTGTTGCTGGCAGTTTCTGACGTTCCTTGGCTTGAAGGTGCATCACCCCAACCCCTCCGCTTTTCTAAGCTGCCCACCGTGTGACACTTTGTTACTACATCCCTAGGAAACCAGTACACTCCCTGAGGACAGCGGGGAGCCAGGAAAGGATGTTTAGAAGGGGAGGTACTGGTTCTCTGACCTGGAAATTTTTACAGAGCTACCAGATGTGACTTGATACATCTACGTATCGCAGTATGACTCCGACCCAAGCACCCTAGCACGAGCAAATGCCTCCATCGCGTCACGTACCTATCGTTTCTTTTCTGTGGTGAGAACAATTAAGAATTATGCTCTTGGCAGCTTTGAAGTGTATAACACAGCCTGTTGTCTGTACTCTCTCCACTCTACATTCGATCTTCGGGTCTTATTTACCTAGTGGGTGCAAGTTTGTGCCCCAAACCACGTCTCCCCAATTCCCCCGCCTCCCAGTCCCTGGTAACCACCATTCTACTCTCTGTTTTTATGAGCTTGGTTTTTAAGGTTGCACACGTGAGTGAGATTGTACACTATTTGTCTTTCTGTGTCTGACTTATCTCACGCAGCGTAATTCCCTCAAGGTCCATCCATGTTGTCGCAAATGGCAAGACGTCCTTCTTTCTCTTGGGAGAATAATATTCCATTGTACGTACATATCACACCCTCCTTATCCATTCAACCTCTCTGATTCTTATT
Organism: Physeter macrocephalus; assembly: GCF_002837175.3. Lineage (NCBI taxonomy): Eukaryota > Metazoa > Chordata > Mammalia > Artiodactyla > Physeteridae > Physeter > Physeter macrocephalus. The sequence goes on along the minus strand of NC_041233.1, from coordinate 121,192,631 downwards.
TCCCCAGGACAGGAATGGACATCCCTTGACTTCACTAAGATGTGGAGTTCCCGCGGCTTCTAACTCCTAAAACGGAATCTCTTTCCTTTCTCCCCTCCAAATTCCCTTGCTCACTCTTTCCACAGTCGCTTTCCCTTTTCCTGCCCTTTCTTTTCTCCCTATTTCTCAGTCCTTACTTGATTAAAGGACTAAAGGACTGCATGGGGTTGGTCCCCGGTCCTGGTCAGGTGCAGCCTTGCGCGGGAGGAAGGCAGGCGTTCGCGTGACTGAGAAGATCATCGGTGTCTCTGGGGCCTCCTGTTGTGTGGATGTCGATTTCAGTTTATAACTGTCACGCATGACGAATGCGCCTCTTGCGACGAGCACGTTTTGAAGGGGAAACAAACAGGGTACAATTGATTTGTTACTGAAAATTAATTAAGACTAGATTTCAGCAGAGAAGAGGAGAAAGATGTGAGAATAATTTAGCAGGATGGCAAAGGGAAATGAGAGAACACTCGCTTTAGCAGCATGTTTGATTATCCTCAGAAAGGAGAAGCAACGGGTCCCTGCTAGGAACCTTCAGACACAGCTGACTTGGGCTTCCAGGGCTTGGTGAGACCAGATTCTCCTGGGTTCCTAAGATCCTTGCGAAAGGATCGGCCAGAATCAGATTTCCCTGCTTCACCAGGGGGTGCGACTTTCCCCATCTTTTCCAAAATTAAAAAAGAAAAAGCATGTTTTCTCTGTGGCACTTCCTGGCCCTCCCTCACCTGGGATATTAGTGTAGGTTAGTTTCGCCCAATTTCTCTATCCCATAAAAAAGTCTTTTCGAGGAAGAGCTGAAATGCAGAGTCATCTAAAACAAGATAAACATTTCTAATTTGGACTTGTCCTCTTGAGGTGATCTTTCAGAAGGCTCCATGGCCTTTGATAAATTAGTTCTCCAGCTCTAACTCCAGGAGTGATTGGAAGGGAGATTGAGAAAAAGTGTTGCGAGAAGAGGAATTTGGAGCAACTTTCCTTTGTCAAGGCCAAGATTCTCAGCCTTCCGGAGTGAGGGGCTGGTTTGCTCAGCCTGCCCTCTGGGGGTGCACCCTGGGTGGCAGCTGGGTGGGCAAGGCAGGGCCAGGGCCCTCCTTGGGAAGCACAGAGTTTCTCAAGTCACATGGCCCTGGGGTCATCGTTTCCACTTGACTACTTCTGTAACGCCTGCCTCTGGCAGCTGACTTCATCTCTGAACCTTAGTTACTTCATTATAAAATGAGGGTAATCATAGCCTCTACTTCACAGGCTTATTAAGAGGTTTAATATCCATATGAGCATATGAGCATCTAGAACGATTATCCTCTTGCAATAAGTGCCAAGTTAAAGGTATTTCCCTTCATGATCCACACAGTCTGAACAAAGCCTCACTCTCCCTGCCTTAGAGGCAGGTATTTTATTTATTCCTTTACTGATCCATTCAAGCAGAGGTATAGAGGGCCTCCTACGTGCCCGGCACTGTTTTAGGTGTTGAGGCCAGAGCAGTGAAGCACACAGACGAGCCCCATCCATCACGGCCCGGACGCGCCAGCTGCGGAGCAGAGCAATGGAATAAACCCGCCGGTTCACGTGGGGATTGGATTAGTAACATAGCACCACAAACCGGGCGGCCTAAGACAAATGGAATTTAGCGTCCCAGAGCTTCCGGAGGCTAGAAGTCTGAACTCGAGGTGTCAGCAGAGCCGTGCCCTTGCTGAAGGCTCCAGGGAAGGGCCCGCGTGACCTCTCCGGCTTCGGCTGTTGGCCGGCGACCCTCGGTGTTCCTTGGCTGGTAGAGGCATCACGCCAGCTCTCCCTCATCGTCGCTGGGCATTATCCCCTGTGTGTGTCTGGGGCCTTAGAAGGACACTGGTCACTGCAGTGGGGCCCACCCTCATGCAGTGTGATGTCATCTTAACTTGATTATATCTGCAAAGACCCTCTTTCCAAATAAGGTCATATTCACAGCTTCTGAGTGGACACGAATTTTGGCGTGGGGCACTCTTCAGCCCAGTATAGTGAGCTACGCTCTGAGGACAAGAAAACTGGGCGCAGCGGCAGTGAGCGGGGTTGCGCGTGCCATGCTGGGGAGGAAGTGGACTGGGCTCGGGGAGAGGCCCTCTGAGAGGGTGGCCTTTGCGCTCACGCAGAAGGACCACAGGGGGACAGCTGCGGAAGAGTATTCACTTCTCAGGGTAAATTCCTCTTTTTCTTTCTTTTTTTTTCAAAAAATGCGAATTGTTTCTCTTTTTTAATTGATGTGTTACATCGTGTTCGTTTTAGGCGTACAACATAGTGGTTCCATATGTGTTCATCATGCAGACTGATCAGTTCAGGTCCATCAGCGCACACTGTTCCGAAATTGTTTTTCTTGTGATGAGAACGTGTAAGATCTACTCTCTTAGCAACTTTTAAATCTACGGTGCAGTCTTATTAACCGTAGTCGCCATGCTGTACACTGTATCCTCAGGACTTTTCTCTTCCAACTGCAAGTTTGTACCTTTGGACCCCTTCTACCCGTTTCACCCACCTCTCCACCCGCTGTAAACTCCTGTTCAGACAATAAGTTTTCATGCTAAGCCAGAACACCTCCACGTAGATGACACTCTAACAGCAACTGGGAAGCTTCAGAATATACGTGCCAATTCTCAGAGAATTTAAACAGACTCTCCCCACACCAATTAAACAGAATCCGCGGAGGTTGGACCCTCGCGTGGGTGTTTTTAAAAGCTCCCCAGCGAGAAGCCAGAAATGAGCACCCCAGTGGAACGCTGGCTGCACGGTGGAATCATCTAGACGCTTTGTATGGACGTTCACATCTCCTTTCTCAATGAAAAGTTACGCTGCCCGGTCCCCGGGGGTTTGCTGCGCGGTTCGGGGTGTGGCCGGGTGACAGACCGACAGGACCGCTCGGCTCTGGCCGCTGCCTGAAGGCGTTTGGGTTGACGCGTGCAGGGTCAGCTGAAGACCCGGTGGCAATAGGGCCCCAGGATTCCAGGAGGGCCACGCCGCCCTGGAAGCCCGGGGCAGCCCGAGGGGCCCCGCCCCTGCCAGAGGAGTTGTAGAAAGGAAAGTAGTGACAGCCCCCGATACACAGGGCTGCTGGGCAATTCAAATCCAAGACTACACGAACGCGTTTGCCGCGGACGGGCCAGGTGTTGGGGTTTAGTGAATGGCAGCCAGCACGTTTCACGAGGCGCACTGCTCGTCCCCCTCCTGCTGAGGCCCCGGGACCCGCGGGGTCTCGTCGCGGCCTTAGGTGGCCTCAGCTGGCCGCCTCAGCCCAGGCTGCTGGCCCTCCAGGTGTGCCACGACGCCAGCACCGGCAGCTCTGGGCTGCTGGCGCCGCGGTGGGACCCCGGGCGACGACGGCCGCACGCGGGCAGAGCCCTGCTGATGGGGGGCGCCTTCCTTCCTCGGCAGGTGGGACCTGAACCCGGCTGTGCCCGAGGGCCAGCGCCAGGCCTGGCCAGCAGGGCCACCTGGGTGGACACTTGGCCTCGGAGGGCAGGTCAGCGCAGCCCATGAGCAAAGGGGTGACAGGGCTCTGGAGACCCCCCTTCCTCAGGCCCCCAACGGGGATGCTCGCCGGGCCCCCGCGGGCCCTGCCTGGGGGCTGCGGGCTGCAGGGGCAGCTTGACGAGGGGACGGGGCGGCTGAACCGCGGAGCTGCCTCCCGGGGCTGCAAACAAGGCCGCGCCGGCTGCTCGCCCGCCCGGCGCCGCACCTGTCTTCGCGGAAGCGCGCTCTCGGCGCGCTTTCATCGCGGCCGTTTCCATGAAAAGGTTTCATTAATTCCATAAATATTAAAATAAGACAGGTAATTACAATCCAGGTACCCACTGTTACGCTAAAGCGGTAAAGTCGGCGCTCAATTATTATCCTTGTTAACGGCGCTCGCACAGCCCTGGTCGTAAGTGCCGGGGAAGAAAGCAGGGCCCGCGACCCCCGTTTTTCACGTCGTTCCCCCCAGGCCGGTCTGAAGGCCTGGCTCTGGGAGCCTCGGTGGCTGCGCGGGGAGACCCGGGGCCTGGGTGAGGCGGTCTGTCCTCCAGCGCCAGGCCGAGGTCTCGTCTGCTCCACTTGGATGCTCGCCTTTCCGCGGGGCTCCGGCTCCTGGCCCCGCAGACGGTGTCTCCTGCCTCTCCTGACGAACGTCCCCCGACGCCGAGGCAGTCCGCGAGGCCTCCGCTCCCGGGCTCGCGGGGCGCGGGCGGTGCCGGGGGCAGAGGCGCAGGACGTGCGCCCCGGGCTGCTGGCTCGAATGAAAAGTGTCTCCGAGCTTCTCTACAAATCCTGTGGGCGAGTTTAAACTGAGTCATTAAGGTAGAAGGGCGGGTACATCGGATCGATAGGCAGCAAAGCAAGGGGGAGGCCCGGCGCTCGTGGGCCGAAGCCCCTCTTTTGCTGGGCTGGGTCCCAGTCGTAAGCGTCTTGCTGATCGCTTGATGGTAGATTCCCAGCGTGGCCGCCTTGGAGAATGAACAAAGGCCTCTTCTTATTTTTAATCAGAGGAGCAAGTCAACCATCCAGAACACTTTTTCTTTTTTCTTTTTTTTTAAGTAGTTGTTTAAAAGAAAAAAAAAAAAGCCTTCTCAGCAGCTGAGGAAATGGCCTGGGCTTTCGACATCGGGCTTTGACATCTGGGCCTCAGGTGGGACTGTTTCCCTCGCTGCTGGACGGGGCGTCTTAGGACACACTCTGAGCGCGGTATTCAGTACTGAGCGGGTGTCACCACACTTAGGTTTCGGGGCCAAGCTTGACAGAGATTTGTGACCCGTTTAGATGGGTGGGCTCCCTGAGGAGCCTGGCTGGGTGAGGGACGGAGGACGGAAGGCCTGATGAGGCCGTGGCCGGCGCAGGCGCAAGCGGGCCGCCAGGGTCACCCAGGCGCTCGCGGAAGGGGCGTTCGGCTTCTTCCGCGGGACCCCAGGAAGCCAAGCAAGGACCAGAGGTTAGAGGTTACAAGTATTGGGGGCCAATACAAGCCAGGTGTCCCTAACCACCGGAGCTGACCGGCACCGGACTAGGAGACCTCACGGGGTGAGGGCTCCTGGTCACGGGGGCATCCAAACAGGTGCCACCCTGGCTGGACGGGGAGAGGAGATCCTCTCAGCTCGGGAGGTTTCCTGCAGAGTAAGTGTAGCCGGAGCCCACTCCGCGGGCGCCGTCCCCAGGGAAGGTCTCTGTGAAACTTCCCAGAGCACCTGTTGTGCGAGTCAGCTCCGCTGCTCTTGGCTGGACTCTTGGGCGACGCGTTTCTGATTGGAGATCCGGTGCAGGGCGGAGAGGCGTGTTTGCGGCCCCTCTGTGCGTTTCACTTTCCATTTCCTGGCAAACTAGGCAAGTGAGATGAGGAAACAGAAAGCGCTCAGGAATCTCACTTCTTTTTCTCTCTTCCTGCCCCTCTCCTCTTCCCTCCTTCCTTTGTTTAATTTGCTTCTTATTTCAACGAACAAACTGTTTTAAAAGAACAAATATCCAACCCAGGAAGGTGGGACTCTTTTATACATGGGTTTAAATCTCTCCAACAAAAAACTGTCTAGATTGGTTAAGTATTCTGAAGGAGGGGGGTGGGAGAAAGTTGGGAGCCTGAGCCGAGTGAAGGGATTTGTAAGGGAAAAAGGAAAGTTATCTTTCACGCCAGCGGTTAAGGCTTTAAATGCCCGTAGCCTCGGAACCCAGACCTGGCACTTGGAGCACGACAGCCCAGGCCGGGCCGAGCTTGCGGTAGTGTCACTTCTTTGCCAAAGAAGCGGAAGGACTCAGGAGATTTGAGAGACGCAGGTGTGGCGCTAACGTCTCTGTCTGGGGCTGAACCCTGGGCCATTGCTCATTACCTTCCCCAAGACAGAAGATCTGTGTGTCCTCGGGGGTCACCCGGCCTCAACATCTCCATCTGTACATTGGAACTGGTAAGAGTACTTCCTTTATGGCGCTGTGGTGAGGAGCAGATGTGACAAGGGACACAAAGAGCTTACCAGAACATCCCTCCCAGCGTTAAATGCTGAGCAAATGTCCTCTGTGCTCTCTTCTCCAGGAAGGTAATTTTCGGAGTTCCGGCGGGCGCCACTAGGGCGAGCGCTGGCCGGCTTTCTGCCTCAGGGCCCCGGCGACGCGTGCGTTGCGCTCCCAGATGTGAGTGGTTGCGTGGGGCCGAGGAGGAGAAGGCGGGGGCAGCGCCCGAGGGGCTAGCGTGCAGGCGCCTCGGGGAGCAGCCGGCAGCCCTGCACAGGAGGCCTGGGCCCTGGAGACGAGGTCTCCCCGCCCTTTCTAAGCCTCTTCTGCCCCGTTCCCTTCACCGGAATGGGCAGGGCGCTCACAGAGGGCATCGAGAGGCAACAGAAATTTGCGCTGACCTCAATGTATGCATGGTTCCTGTGAAACATCTTTTTGTATGACGGTGTTTGCAAGCTTTGGGCAGGAAGCCTCTGTTTTCTGGTGGATGATGCCAAATGTTAGAACTGGAGCTCTGGTAAACGCAGTGAACGCGCCAGGCATTGACCTCTCTCGCCCCCAAACCAGTGTCCTGTTCTCAGGTCCGGGAGGCTGGCGCTGCGTCTCTGCCAGGGCGTCTCTCCTGACCCCTGCTGGTTCAGCCAGAAGGGCCCACTGGGAGCAGGAGAGGGGAGAGGAGGGAGACCTGACTTCCTGCTCCTTGTTTCTTTACTGCTTCTGTCATCATTGTTCCAACAGTGGTACCTCGTCCTGTCCCGGTGGCAGCTGCTGGCTTCTGTCTCCACGCCCAGGACTAGCCTCATCATGCCTCTTTAGAGGTACCAGCCAGCAGCCTCTGGGCATCACCCCAGCTCGGAGGGCTGTGTCCCAGCTCCGTGGGGCAAGGCCCTCCTCCAAGGTTCTAACTTTGGCGGTACCCAGCCCTTTCCCTTGCAGTGGGGGTAGTATCTGATTCCCATCATGATTTTCTTCCGAACATCGATGCCCCACGCCCCTTTTACCGCTTTCAGCTCTCCACTACCTATGTGATCAATTTCCTATGTTAAATTCCCTCTGTTGAAATAACTGTTCCACCGGAGCTGCTGTGGCTTTTGACTCCTGTAAATGGAAGTAGGTGACGCCGGGGCTACCTGTCTTAAGGTCAGGAGGAGGTATTGGGCGTGTGGAGGATTACAAAAGTGACGCGTGGACGGGACGGAGGACGTTCCGAGGGGGACGAAGTGCCTGTAGACGAACTCTGTTAAGTTGTGTAACTTTGTCCAGAGGCAGAGAGAGACAAGGTGTCCAAACGCCCTAGTCAGGATGTCGGGACCGGTTTTCAAGAAGGTACGGGGCTAGTTCCCCAAAGTGTTCATTATTTCTCACACGAAGAAAAAGGTGAAAATCAGAACAAGAAAGGAGAAGAGGAAGAAATGCAGATGTCTCCTTACAAACCCTTCTCTCTTTTCTTTCTTTCTTCTCAGCATAGCAAAGTAAAATATTGGTAGACTTCCTAGCTCAGGATCACCTTTAGGAGAAAGGGAATTTTGAGAAAGGAAGAGAAAGAACAAGTAATTAGGGATGGTAGGCTGTGTGGAGGAGGAAAGGGCCAGGTGGCTGACAGGGAGGGGGTGCAGACAGAGGGCAACGCAGAGGCTGGGGACCCCTGAGAGGCACAGGAGGAGGGCTGGCAAAGGTGGGGCGACCTGGACGCTGGGCAGGAGAAAGCTAAGAACAGCTTGACTTTGACATGTTGCTAGGGTGTTAGACCCTGCTTCTGGATCTAATGGATGTTTTTAAAGTAGATTGTTTTCAAAGGCCAAATGTAAAATCATTTCTACCACATATTTCCTGTGGCGCCCCATCAGGAGTTGCTCTACAGCTAAATGTAGCTGGGAAAGGCTGGGGGGCGTGGCCGCCTTCAGCCATTGTGGGCTCAGCCCGGGGTGCTTAAGCGGATTTGCCGAGGACAAAAGGACTGGCTCTGGCTCTTGCACAGGTGGCCTTCCCTCAAGTGACATGTGCTCGCTTACTTTTCAGGGACATCCTGAAAGGGAAGCAAAGGAAGGAGACTTAGTAGCTTTTGGTTTTAGTCCTGGGGGACCCTGTGCCTAAGAGCGGGAAGGTCGGGGCCTCGTGGGTCTAGAGATGGGAGGGATGCTGCTGGATCGGGCGCCCTTTGACAGAACCTGGAAATGCTCTGTGTGTCGAGGAAAAGCCATACTAATTGCAGTCATTAAGGCAAACGGATTACCACTTAGGCCTAAGTGCAACTGCGCAGGCATGATTCTGCCTATACATGTGTCAGATGAAGCTGACTGCAAGCTTTGTTTGATGACAACAATAAATTCTCTTCTGTCTTGGGCTTTGTAAACTCAGCCTTCAGTTACGTGTTGCTCACGTGGCCTGTCCTGGACACCCCGGGGGGCCCCATGCAGAGGAGTGAGTGACAGACCCTGAGCTGTCCCTCCCCCTCCCCCCTCCCCTATTTGCCTTGTGACAAGGCTTCTTTCTGGGCTCCTGTGATTTGGGGTCTCGCTGACATCAGGCGACGCCAGTCCTCTCTGTGGCACTGCTCTTCCTGGTCTGAGGACAGGGAACTTGGCAATCTCAAGAATCCTTCCTTTTCTTTCTAGAAGACCCCGAAGTTGCTTCTCTCCTGTGCGGGGGTCTGTGTGCTTGGCCCGCCCTCTGGGGAGGCTGAGTTGTCACTTCCCAACCAGAGGAAGACGGTGCCTCTGAACAAAGCATTCTGATGATGGTGGGGCCCCGGGGGAGGTGCGCGAGCGGATGACTCAGAACTGAGTTCCTCCTCTTTTCGTTAAAATATGCCGTTCACTGTGTGCCTCTCGCAGAGCTTTGGAGGCAGGTCCACGCGGGGGCCCAGCACACGAACACCCAACCCCGGGTTCCCTTGTGGCTGTGAGGGTGGCCTTAGGCCTGTTTCCGGGACCCAGTCAGAGCCCTTCCTCTTGGGCTCTTTGCAGGAAGGAGAGGGGGGCAGCTCTGGCCCCAGGTGTCCCCTGGAGTCGTGTGGCTCTGGCCTCGTGGGCTCTGTGATAGTGGACATTTCTTTTCTGGTCGATGCTCTGGTCGTCTGGATCTGAGAGCTTTCAGCGAGGTGGGTGTGACTGAAAGCAGAGTGAACTCTCTACTGTGAAGAAGAGCGTGCCCCCAAGTTCACATCCCCCAGGGGCCTCAGAATGTGACCTTGTTTGGAAAGAGGGTCTTTGCAGTTGTCATCAAGTGAAGATGAGGCCATGCTGGATTGGGGTGGGCCCCCCTCCAGGGACTGGGGTCCTTTTAAACAGAGGAAAGAGGGGCCCCAGAGGTTGCCAGCCGCCACTGGAAGCCTGAGAGGGAAGGGAAGGATCCTCCCCGGGAGCCTTCGAGGGTGCAGCTCTGCCGACACCTCAAGTTCGACTTCCAGACTCCAGAGCTGTGACATGATAAATTCTTGTTATTTAAGCCACCCCGTCCAAAGTACTTTGTTACGGCAGCCCTAGGGTCCACATACCCGCATGTCTCCGTCCCTCCACCGTGCTGGCGGGGCCAGCATGGGTCTGAGGAGTAAACACCATCAGGGCTGCCAGTAGATCCTGGCCTAGGGTTGCCAGAGTTAGAGCACGCGCGCGTGAGCGCACGCGCACACACACACAGGCACACACACACAGGCGCGCACACACACAGGCGCGCACACACACACAGGCACACACACACACAGGCACGCACACAGGCACACACACAGGTGCACACACACAGGCGCGCACACACACACAGGCCCACACAGGCACACACACACACAGGCACACACACACAGGCACAGGCACACACACAGGCACACACACAGGCACGCACACAGGCACACACACAGGCGCACACACACACAGGCGCGCACACACACAGGCGCGCACACACACAGGCACACACACACAGGCACGCACACAGGCACACACACACAGGCGCACACACACACAGGCGCGCACACACACAGGCACACAGGCACACACACACAGCGCACACACACAGGCACACAGGCACACACACAGGCACACACACACAGGCACACACACACACAGGCACGCGCACACAGGTGCACACACACAGGCACACACACACAGGCACACACACACACAGGCACACACACACAGGCGCACACACAGGCGCACACACACACAGGCGCACACAGGCGCACACACACAGGCACACACACACACAGGCCCACACACACAGGCACACAGGCACACACACACAGACACACACAGGCACACACACACAGGCACGCACACAGGCACACACACAGGTGCACACACACACAGGCGCGCGCACACACACACAGGCACACACAGGCACACACACACACAGGCACGCACACAGGCACACACACAGGCGCACACACACACGGGCGCGCACACACACGGGCACACACACACACGGGCCCACACACACACAGGCACACAGGCACACACACACAGGCACACACACACAGGCACACACACAGGCACACACACAGGCGCACACACACACAGGCGCGCACACACACAGGCACACACAGACACACAGGCACACACACACACAGGCACACAGGCACACACACACAGGCACACACACACAGGCACGCACACAGGCACACACACAGGTGCACACACACACACACAGGCACACACACAGGCACACACACAGGCACACACACACACCCCAAAATAAAACAGGATACCCTCTTACACCGAATTTCAGATCGACAACAAATAAAACTGTTTCGTATATGTCCCCAGTATTGTATGGGACATGCTCACACTGCCAAATGATTCGTTTCTGATCCGAGGTTCAGTTTTAAGTGGGCGCCCCGCCTCCCGTCTGGTCTGGCGTTCCTAGCCGCCGCCCGTCGGCTCCCAGAAGGGCCTGCGGGGCCTGCTCTGAGCCCTGAAGGTCAGGGTGGCCGCAGGCGAGCCGGAGGGCTGCCTCTTAGCCCTCGTGCCCCTCCCTCCGCGCTGCCTGAGCCCTGCCAGCGGCCTGCAGTCTGCACATCCTGCCCGCTGGAGGCGAGGCGAGTCTGGCAGGGCCGGATCGTGCAGGACGCGGCGCGGAGGGGGCGGTCACGCCCGCCGGGGGGGTGTTCCAGCGGGACGAGCCGGCCCGTGAGTCCTGCTGAGTGGGGCACTGGGCATAAGTCTCTGCGCTGGATTCGTGCTGTTTTAAACTGGCTTCAGTCCCCTCCGGGGGAGGCGAGAAGCTAGTGGGGCCGGGAGGGGCCGGGGGCGCAGCTGGCGGGGAGCATCACCGCGGGGGCGGGAGGGGAGGAGGCGGTGCCCGCGAGGCCGTGCCTGGGCGACCGGGCTGCTAGGCTGCAGCAGCTGCAGAGGAAACAGGGCTGACCCCGTGGGCGCGATGAGAACAAGCCCCCTTCCCAGGAAATCTGGCAGGGATGGGGCTGGAGGTGTGGAGGCAAAAATGCGAGGGCCCGGCGCCAGCGGAGGGCAGCCCCGGCCGGGCTGGGGGGAGGGGCTGCGGGCTTGCGGCTGGAAACCTCCCCTCTTTAAGGCTGGGCGGTGTTTTCTTTCAGAGGTTCCAGCCCCAGGTGGAAGAATAGGTCAAAGCCCTCCCATCCCTGCAGCAGTTTCATTTTCTTGCTGTGGGTGGGTGGTGCTGCCTTTGCATCTTGAAGCACCAGCCTGGATGGCCCTGTTCCCTGGAGCTGGGTCTCTGCAGTGATGCTTTTCTAACTGCAAGCACCCCCTTGAGGGCCAGCCCCGGCCCTGTGCTTCGTGGGGGCCGAGGAGCTGGGCCTGCTCGCGGCTCGGGGAGAGCACAGGGCACCCTCCAGACCTGGACTCGCCGTGGTGCCACCAAGCAGTTGCCAGTCCAGAGGGGAGTCCGGCGAGGTGGGCCCAGCAGCCGGGCAAGGGGCACAGCACAGGCAAAGGCACTGAGGCATGAGGGGTGCGGTTCCTTGGAAAGTGGGAGAACATTCATTTAGCTGGATTTCAGGATGTGCCCAGCATATCCTGGTCCGGAGGGGCCAGAGAGCGAATAGGGTGGGCATCTGAAGTGGTTTGGGGCCCTGTATCCCGAGCTTGGAGCTTGGCTTTGGCTGCAGCAAGGTGAACCGGGAGAGCATGGGTTTTGGAGTTAGATGGACAGGAATTTCAGCGCTATAGCTCCTGTAGCACTAGCCATGCATCTTGGGCCAGTTCCTAACCTGTTCCAGGGGATCCCAGGAAGCCCAGGGACCACGTGTTCCAGACTCCTGCCTACGGGGGCTGTCCTGGGCCTGCACCCCTGGGAGAGGTCCCTGGGGATGTGCGTTCAGCGGCCCTGCTCCACCCAGGCTGGTGCCCGGGGCTCGTAGACTGCGGTTCTGATCTTGTGCTGCCCTTGGGCAGGGGAGGCTGCGAGCACCGGTTCCGGACAGCCCTGTCCTCAGGAAGCGTGGCTCTGGCTGCCTGGGCCACACTGTGGCCGTGACTGCGCGCAGGGGCCGTACTCCTGTGAGGCGCTGAGCCTAGGCGGGCGCTGTTCCAAGCTCTTGACATCTGCTACTTCACTGAGCTAGTTTCACAATGACCTCATGGAGCCACAGTCCTCAACTTATAAAAAAGGAAACTGGGCCACAGAGCGGTGCATAAGTCCTCTGCTGAAGCACCAACCTGGATGGCCCTGTTCCCTGGAGCTGGGTCTCTGCAGTGATGCTTTTCTAACTGCAAGCACCCCCTTGAGGGCCAGCCCCGGCCCTGTGCTTCGTGGGGGCCGAGGAGCTGGGCCTGCTCGCGGCTCGGGGAGAGCACAGGGCACCCTCCAGACCTGGACTCGCCGTGGTGCCACCAAGCAGTTGCCAGTCCAGAGGGGAGTCCGGCGAGGTGGGCCCAGCAGCCGGGCAAGGGGCACAGCACAGGCAAAGGCACTGAGGCATGAGGGGTGCGGTTCCTTGGAAAGTGGGAGAACATTCATTTAGCTGGATTTCAGGATGTGCCCAGCATATCCTGGTCCGGAGGGGCCAGAGAGCGAATAGGGTGGGCATCTGAAGTGGTTTGGGGCCCTGTATCCCGAGCTTGGAGCTTGGCTTTGGCTGCAGCAAGGTGAACCGGGAGAGCATGGGTTTTGGAGTTAGATGGACAGGAATTTCAGCGCTATAGCTCCTGTAGCACTAGCCATGCATCTTGGGCCAGTTCCTAACCTGTTCCAGGGGATCCCAGGAAGCCCAGGGACCACGTGTTCCAGACTCCTGCCTACGGGGGCTGTCCTGGGCCTGCACCCCTGGGAGAGGTCCCTGGGGATGTGCGTTCAGCGGCCCTGCTCCACCCAGGCTGGTGCCCGGGGCTCGTAGACTGCGGTTCTGATCTTGTGCTGCCCTTGGGCAGGGGAGGCTGCGAGCACCGGTTCCGGACAGCCCTGTCCTCAGGAAGCGTGGCTCTGGCTGCCTGGGCCACACTGTGGCCGTGACTGCGCGCAGGGGCCGTACTCCTGTGAGGCGCTGAGCCTAGGCGGGCGCTGTTCCAAGCTCTTGACATCTGCTACTTCACTGAGCTAGTTTCACAATGACCTCATGGAGCCACAGTCCTCAACTTATAAAAAAGGAAACTGGGCCACAGAGCGGTGCATAAGTCCTCTGAGCCCAGGCAGCTAGTAAATGGCGTGGGAAGACCCAGGAGGTCTGGCTCCGGAGCCTGTCCCTCAACCCCCTTACACTCTGCTCTGCGCAGCCTCCCTGCCTCCCCACGGCTCCTCCCCCTCGAGCTCCAGCTCAGGCTCACCTCCTCCAGGAAGCCTGCCTGGACCCCCCCAGCTGGGACTGGGGTCTCTGGTCCGTGTTCACAGCAGTCGCCTCTTGACTAAACAGGAAACCCTGGAGGATGGGAATCTTTCTTTTCTGGGAACTTCCACAGTGCCTCTCTCAGGTCGGGTGGCCTGGCCCCCATTCTTAACTTCAATCCGAGCAGCTGGGCCTTTGTCAGCTTTGGTTTCATGTGAGATTTAGTTGGCAAAAAGACCCCGCCCCCCTACCCCCGCCAAAAAAACTAGTTGCAAACGGTGGGATGGTGGTTCTCAGAGGACCCTCAGGCTCCGGCCCTCGGCGGGGTCCCCTCTGGCTGCCCAGCCCCCGTAGTGAGGAACCCAGGCTTAGAGGTGGGGCCCGGCTTGGCGGGCCGGGGCCTCCTTATCCTGCTGGAGGACAGCTCTGTCCTCCCGGCTCCCTCTCGACAGTGGTTTTCTTGAGGGGTCTGCGCAGCTGGCAGAGTCCTCCGTGGCTGTCGCAGTGGTGACGGCAGAGGGCCCACAGCCAGGGACGTCCTGGGAGGCCGGAGGCTTCCTGCCTGGGGTTTAGGTATCTCTGTAGCCCGCCACACGGTGAGACACAGACGGGTCTGCCCAGGCGTGGACTCCGCTATAGCAGTGGAGAAGCGCTCTGGCTCTCAGGCAGCTCATGGGCTGGGGAGACCGGGAAGGAGAGACTCAGGAACACAGGTTTGGGCCCAATTTAAAGACGGAGAAAACAGGTGCCGAGACACCAAGTGGTTTGCCTCACTTGGGTCAAGCAGAACTGCACGTGCATGTGTGATTGTGTGTGTGTGTGATGGTGGTGATGGGGTGTGTGTGTGTGTGATGGTGGTGATGGGGTGTGTGTGTAATGGTGGTGGTGATGGTGTGTGTGTGTGTGTGTGATGGTGGTGATGGGGTGTGTGATGGTGGTGGTGATGGGGTGTGTGTGTGATGGTGGTGATGGGGTGTGTGTGTGATGTTGGTGGTGGGGTTTGTGTGTGTGTGTGTGTGTGTGATGGTGGTGGTGATGGGGTGTGTGTGTGATGGTGGTGACGGGGTGTGTGCGTGACGGTGGTGGCGGTGGGGTGTGTGTGTGATGGTGGTGACAAGGTGTGTGTGTGTGATGGTGGTGACGGGGTGTGTGTGATGGTGACAGGGTGTGTGTGTGATGTTGGTGGTGAGGTTT
>NC_041233.1:121172904-121176844 GCF_002837175.3 Physeter macrocephalus | reverse complement strand
GGGTGTGTGTGTGTGTTGGTGGTGATGGGGTGTGTGTGTATGTGATGGTGGGGTGTGTGTGTGTGTGATGGTGGGGTGTGTGTGTGTGTGATGGTGGGGTGTGTGTGTGTGTGATGGTGGGGTGTGTGTGTGTGATGGTGGTGGTGATGGGGTGTGTGTGTGTGTGATGGTGGTGGTGACGGGGTGTGTGTGTGTGTGGTGGTGGTGACGGGGTGTGTGCGTGACGGTGGTGGTGGTGGTGGGGTGTGTGTGTGTGGTGGTGAGGTATGGCTGTGCCTGTCCGTGGCTGGGCTCGGGGGTCCTTCACAGAGCCGCCCAGCGCTCCTGGCCGACCGAGGCCGCAGGCGTGTCCGGCCAGGCTGAGGGCCGAGCCTGGGGCAGTGGCTCAGGGCAGGGCTCCCCGTGGGCCGGGCCCCGCCCGTGCTGCCTGCAGGTCTCAGTCCTTAGCAATCGGGCCGCAGAGTCTCGCTCTGATCCCGAGGCCTGAGGGCTGGCGGTGGCCCTGCCGTGCCTGAGGGGCCCACGAGGGAGAGGTGGGGACCCCAGGCCGCGCAGCTTGGGGAGTCTCACCCTGCTCAGCCGCGGTAGCGTTGACAGCTCCTTTCTGAGTCAGGGTGGGGAGCTTGCTGGGGCTCTGCTGCCCTTGCCCGGGCCAAGCCTGGCACCTGGACGCGTGAGGCCTGCAACAGACCGGGGTTCTGTCAGGCTAAGGCTGTCACGACTGTTGCTTTCTCTCCCAGTAAACTACAGCTGGGCAGAAGCTGCCAGAATCCTTTTTTTTTTTCTTGGCATCATGAGAAGATTAGGCCACCGCACAAGCACAGCGGGATCTCACGATGGCGGAGATGAAAATGCTGTCATCTGTCACTCCTTGGGCTCGGGATCGGATGGCCTTGCAGAGAGCCATTATTTCGGGCATGTTAATTGCCAGCGGCTTGAGCACGGCCATGGCCTGACACCCAGGACCCCGCAGGATGAAGAGCTCCCAGGGAGACACGTCCTGTAGGTTCTGGGCTTCGCTGGCCTCTGAGGCCACCAGCAGAAAGGGAGCCGGTCGTGAACCCTCAGGCTTGGGCCCCCGCCCTGAGCTTGCTGCCTCTGCCCCGCTCAGCCGCTCCCTCTCTGCAGCTGGGCCGCGTCCAGGACGCTGGCTGCGGGCAGTATTCTGCAGGTGTGCATTCCAGATTATTCTATATTGGTCTGTATGTGATTACAAATATTCACACTCACTAATCTCCACCATCTCAGGGTGAGCGGTGAGAGCTCGGGTGGGAAGGGGCTTCCTTCTCAGCTCTGTCCTGCAGGGAAAAGTGCGGGCCCTCAGCAAAGACGGCAGCTCCCTGCCCCTCTGGGCGTTTACGGGAGAAGCCCCCTCCCCTTTGGAGGGGCGTCCTAACGCAGCCTCGGGCAGCGAGATGCTGAAAGATGTCTGGGAAAGAACATCGCCACGGGCTCTTTTTTCTTTTGTCTGTCTGTCTCTGTCACACACACACACACACACACACACACACACACACACACACGCCCCTAAGGAGCAGAAGGTTGGGCCCACTTTAAAGGTGGAAAAACTGAGGTGCAGACATAGCAGGTGGCCAGGCGAGGTGGGACTAACGGGTATGTGTCCACTGCTCTGGGCCTTCGCCCAGCTCCGCCACTTCCCCAGGGCCTCTCTGAGTTTGATGCACTAGAGCACTAATTGACGAGGCCGCAGAAGGAGCCCCAAGTGGTGGCAGGGCTAGGCCTGTTTCCCTGTGATTTCCCAGAGCCAGGCGAGCCTGCCGCCCCCTCCTAACAAGAGGCAGAGGAATGGGGCGGGGCTCTTCCCCAAAGTCCAGAGCCCCGGCTCTGCTGCCTGTTCCCTCCCTGGGGGCGGTGGCGGTTGGGAGCTTGGGAGCAGGTGTATGAAACAGAGCCTCCTCATCTGGATGGCTGCCAGGCTGCGGACGAGGCGAGAGCTTGTGTTTCAGGACCGGTTTCCGATGCAGCCACCAAATGCCTCCACGGGTGCCGGAGCGGGAAGGGGGTGCCCGACGGAGGCCCGGAGGGACGAAGCATCGTGGCTGGAGGCCGTGTCGCTGCGGGCAGCGTCAGGCAGACCCGAGGGGCCTGAGATCTGGTGTAGTAGTCCTGCCTCCTGGCTCTGTGTGTGTGTGAGAGAGAGAGAGAGAGAGAGATCTCGAGCCTGACCTCTCTGTCCCCGTCACCCCAGTGGGGCAGGAGGGTAGCTTACCCTTACTGGTGAGTTGGGGAGGATGACTGGGCGCTCGTGGGGAGAACTGGGCCTCACTGCCCCCCAGGCGAGGGCCGCCCCAGGCCAGTACTCAGCAAAGTGCGGGACGTCTCTCTACCTAATTTTGGTATCCGTTTTGCTTTTCACTTTGATCTAAGGTGATGCTTGCACTTTCACATGCCAACTTTGAGCTTCTTCCTCATTTCCCTGAAAACTTGGGTGGGGAAAAGAGGGGGCTGCTCTGTCTGGGGGCCCCAGGGGCCTCCAGGGACACCAGTGCAGGCTGCCATATAAAAGGAGCATCCATTGGCTCCTTTGGGTGACAACATGGGCCAAGAAGGTTGAACCCTGGATTCTTTCCCCTGTGGCCACTGTGGGCTGGCAGACGGGGGAGGTGGACGTCCCCACCGCCCGGGAGGCTAGGTGGAGGGCAGGCGGGCCCTGCTCAGGCCTCAGCCGCCCCGGAGGGGCTTCAGGGAGTTCACCCCTCCCGGCTGTCACTCTAGCGCTTACCGTGAGAGCCTGGCTCCCTCGGAAATAAAAACGCCACTCTGAATTTAAATGATCTGTCCTTCTGGGAGATTCTTCGGAGCGACAGGACTGTTCAAACGTGAAAAGTAAAAGGGAAGCAATGTGATAGTTCAGAAACCACTGTTTTTGGGGGGCTGCAAAACTCAAATAGGCCGCCGGCAATTCCCGGGAGGAAGGGCCTTATTTTGATCTGCGAAGCGAGAGGAACATTGTTTGACAAAGTTTCTGCTTGACGGGAAGGGAAATCTTACGGGAGCGATTTTTGCAAGGCCCAGGCCTCAGTGAGGCGGTGCATGAAGCCGAAGTAATCGTTTTATGTGTGAAACTCCGTGCGCAGAGCGAAGATGGGAAAATAGAGGCTAATTGGAACTGGCCTGACCAGGGAGAGGGCTAGAGGGTGGCGGGAGCTGGTCCCGGCGCCGCTGCCTTGGCATCGATCACGTCTTCGCCAACGATGCCCATCACCAGGGGGCGCTAGAACCCTTCGCGAAAGTTCCTCGGAAGGAGCAGTCTCCCGGAGGGTCGTCGGGGAAGAGCCCCGGGGCCCCAAGTCCTCCCTAACCGATGCCTCCTTGGGATTTCAGGAGGAGGCAGTGTCCTGAAGGACCTGCCCAACTCTCCCACCAGAAGTTGGGAGGGCTTTTCGTTCCCGCAGGACCGCAGCCCTGGAGATTGAAGGGAGGGCGAGAGGGCAGCCGGCACCGGGGGGCGAACGCAGGGCAGGATGCTCTTCCCCCTCTGCTGACGTCCACGCGCCGCGCCCCTCCGAGCCAGGCCAGCCCTGACAGCCCCTCCCGTTCTGCGTCATCTCTGCATCTGCTCTCTGCTCTGCAGAGGCACCTGTCAATGCTTGAGCCAGGAGCGTGAACCCCAGGCCTGCTCTTTCTTTTCTTTCTTTTTTTGGCTACAGGGTCCAACCTAGAAATCATGTCATAGCTGAAGTGAGGAGATTTTAAAATCTGCTTGTTTATAACCTTTGGTAAGTAAGTTGAGGACAAAGAACTCTAGTTCCTGTGATGTCCTGGGTAATTATTTATCGTCCATCTGGTCTACCAGGGGAGTCTACAGGTTTCCTTCTAAGCCTTAGAAAGATACCTGGTTAGACACAACCTGCGTTGATTGCAACCTAGACAGCTTCTACCAGGAGGTAAAGGGTAAATCCAGTGAGTGGGGGTGGGG
>NC_041233.1:121161782-121172793 GCF_002837175.3 Physeter macrocephalus | reverse complement strand
GGGTGGGGAGAGGAAAGAAGTAGAAGGAAGAGGAGGAGGGGGAGGGGAGGGGGGAGAGGAACGTGAGCTCTCTGGAAGAGCATCACGGGTGATGGGTATAGAGCCAGGCGTCCTGCGGATGATTTTTCTAGAATTTTCTGTAGAACAGGTAGACTAGAATTTCCCTAGCATTCATTCTGGAGAAAAATTTGGGGTAGGGTAGTTTCTTCACCTCTATGGTCATTAATCACTTCTGTGATAAGAACTCGAGGTCCACGGGAGCCTTTCGTGTGCTTCTTCACACACTCCAGTGTTCCATTTTCAGCCTTTCAGTCACGTCAAAGGACTTGTCATTTTAACTCCTGGGGTATTTATGCTCCCCTCACAGACCACTGATAAAGTTAACATGTGAACATTTTAAAGAGTTCATTTTGACCCAGTGGGCCACTTGTAAATCCTGTCAGTTCTGTGCAGCGAGTCATACTGGACAGAAATAGCCATTGTGGGTGGAATTCGGGTAATCTCAGCACACATGTAAAAGGTGGCAATTTCCCTTCCTAAATGCAGGCTGAACGTCTGCATTAGGGCCCAGCTCACGATTCACCTTCTGAGCAGGAAGGCTGTAACCAAGACACCGCCTTGCCCCAGAAGTCACAATTTATGCGTCTAATTTTTAATTTTCCTCAGCTTAGGTCCCGGAAGGAGATATTAAATTCGCTCTGTGGACCCCATTAACTCTAAACTGAATAATGATGTTACTCTAGGCTTACGATCCGTTTATAGTAAATTCTCTCTATAGAAGACTCTAGGAGTCCTATATTCCTCCATGACAGAGTTTTAAGTCAGTGCATAAATGAAAAGGTTTACTCAATTTACCTAAAAGTTATTCGTAATTAACTGACATCAAGAGACCATGCTTGCCGAGGTGGTGAATAGCAAATGAGAACTCTGGCAAGAGAGGATATTCATTATGTGGCTTAAATTAGAAGGCAGAAAACTCAAATGGCTTATCACTACCTCTGGTACTCTGGCTTAACTCCGTGGTTAAAGTGGGTAATAATGACTTATAACCAATTTTTGTTTTTTAATTGTCTTGGTAAGATAACCAAAGCCAGATGAACAGCGTAGGGAAACTCTAGATAAATAGCCCGACACGTGCATATATGCAAATCAGTGGGCTTTCTTTCATAAGTCTTTTTAGAAATTAGGAAGTCATTAACATGGCATGGCAGACTTTCTTATCTACGGTGAGGGGGGCTGAAGAGCTAGAAATATTGGCGGGCAGTGTGGGATTCAAGACACATGCCTTGTTGGAGGGTCGGGGGCATCTTTATATAACGAAAAACGCATGTCATGCCTCTAGATTATGGCAGCTTTGGAAAGACCCATGCCCCGAGGGAACGGCAGTGGTAAGGAGTGTCGCCAGTATTTCCTGGGTGCTGTCATTGGGAGACTACGGGATACAGTGGAGGGTACTTGCTGACAGGGCGTCTCTGCTCACCTGGGTTTGAGCCACTTCTGTGAACTTGGGCGACTCGTTCAAACTTCTCTAAATCCCTTCTGATTCCCACTTCTAGAATTTGAGGCATTTTAAAGGGTGCTGGAAATCAGCTCACCCCTTGGAAGGAAAGTGGGGTAGAATCTATCTGGGTACCCGTGGAAGGGGGAAGAGCCCTGCAGTCCTTCATGTACTCCCAGAGGTGGGCTGGCCGCAGTCTGCAGGAGGTCAGATGGCACCTGGGGCCGGGGATGGGGAGGGAGGGGCCGATCCTGGCCCCGGGGGCGGGGGCTCCTTCTCCTTCGCCCTATAGCAAGTGCGCTGCTGTGGGCGCTGCCCAGGTGGGTTTTGGCACAGAGCAAGCACCATGCGGATCAGTGCCCTCCGGCTGCCTCTTCCGGAGCCCTGCATTTCAAGAGCACGTCACTACCAGACGTAGAACAGACGGCCAGTGGCAAGCAGCCGCGTGGCACAGGGAGAGCAGCTCGGTGCTCTGTGACCCCCTAGAGGGGTGGGATAGGGAGGGTGGGAGGGAGACGCAAGAGGGAAGGGATATGGGGATATATGTATACGTATACCTGATTCACTTTGTTATACAGCAGCAACTAACACACCACTGTAAAGCAATTATACTCCAATAAAGATGTTAAAATAAAAAAATAAATAAATGACCTAAATATTAATTAAGAATAAAGATGTATACATGGTAATATTTGTAATAAATAAATAAATAAATAAATAAAGTATACATTCAATATATACCAAAAAAAAAAAAAGCTCAAAATCTCTAATCATCAGAGACATACAAATCAAAACCACAATGAGATATCACCTCAAACTCCTCCATGACAGAGTTTTAAGTCAGTGCATAAATGAAAAGGTTTACTCAATTTACCTAAAAGTTATTCGTAATTAACTGACATCAAGAGACCATGCTTGCCGAGGTGGTGAATAGCAAATGAGAACTCTGGCAAGAGAGGATATTCATTATGTGGCTTAAATTAGAAGGCAGAAAACTCAAATGGCTTATCACTACCTCTGGTACTCTGGCTTAACTCCGTGGTTAAAGTGGGTAATAATGACTTATAACCAATTTTTGTTTTTTAATTGTCTTGGTAAGATAACCAAAGCCAGATGAACAGCGTAGGGAAACTCTAGATAAATAGCCCGACACGTGCATATATGCAAATCAGTGGGCTTTCTTTCATAAGTCTTTTTAGAAATTAGGAAGTCATTAACATGGCATGGCAGACTTTCTTATCTACGGTGAGGGGGGCTGAAGAGCTAGAAATATTGGCGGGCAGTGTGGGATTCAAGACACATGCCCTGTTGGAGGGTCGGGGGCATCTTTATATAACGAAAAACGCATGTCATGCCTCTAGATTATGGCAGCTTTGGAAAGACCCATGCCCCGAGGGAACGGCAGTGGTAAGGAGTGTCGCCAGTATTTCCTGGGTGCTGTCATTGGGAGACTACGGGATACAGTGGAGGGTACTTGCTGACAGGGCGTCTCTGCTCACCTGGGTTTGAGCCACTTCTGTGAACTTGGGCGACTCGTTCAAACTTCTCTAAATCCCTTCTGATTCCCACTTCTAGAATTTGAGGCATTTTAAAGGGTGCTGGAAATCAGCTCACCCCTTGGAAGGAAAGTGGGGTAGAATCTATCTGGGTACCCGTGGAAGGGGGAAGAGCCCTGCAGTCCTTCATGTACTCACAGAGGTGGGCTGGCCGCAGTCTGCAGGAGGTCAGATGGCACCTGGGGCCGGGGATGGGGAGGGAGGGGCCGATCCTGGCCCCGGGGGCGGGGGCTCCTTCTCCTTCGCCCTATAGCAAGTGCGCTGCTGTGGGCGCTGCCCAGGTGGGTTTTGGCACAGAGCAAGCACCATGCGGATCAGTGCCCTCCGGCTGCCTCTTCCGGAGCCCTGCATTTCAAGAGCACGTCACTACCAGACGTAGAACAGACGGCCAGTGGCAAGCAGCCGCGTGGCACAGGGAGAGCAGCTCGGTGCTCTGTGACCCCCTAGAGGGGTGGGATAGGGAGGGTGGGAGGGAGACGCAAGAGGGAAGGGATATGGGGATATATGTATACGTATACCTGATTCACTTTGTTATACAGCAGCAACTAACACACCACTGTAAAGCAATTATACTCCAATAAAGATGTTAAAATAAAAAAATAAATAATTGAAAAAAAACAAGCACCTCAGACAGCTGATTTGCTGTTCAGCCGGTGAGAGAAAGGGCTTCACTTGGGAGCAGGCCGGGATAAAAGGAGAAAGAAAAGGTGGTGCATGGAGAGCGCGGTGGGCGTGGCTAGGGCGCCATCACAGCCAGGGGTCTCCCCTCATCTTTAAAGCGCTGGGGACTGCTGTCAGTTCAAGGTGGTTATAGGCAGGTGTTGTACGTATGCGCAGGTCCGGCACTTGAAACCACACGCGACGGTTGTGTAATGTGCGATGCGTGTAAACACCTGAATGCACATTTCACAGGATGCGGCAGCCGCATATCCCCGGCCCAGAAGATTCTGCTCTGAAGATACAATTTTCACCTACAACGTTCTTCTTTGCCTGCGTTCAGACATGACTTCTAGGGAAAGCAGTGTAGAAAGTGAAAGCAGGAATTCGCATGTGTTTTTCTGGCTTACCCCCGTTTTGAGTGTGTTAACCTCTAATTCGAGGAGAAAAAAAATAGACCCTTTGGCTGAGTGGAGTGACCTGATTCTTCTTCTGGATCAACGTTATCAAGTTGAGGTTGTCACTACAAGGCAAGTGTGATGAAGCCTGCCTTTTTAGACTAAACTCAAAAGCCTTGGCCGGCCAGCCTGCGATCGCTGATCTAAGTCCCCCCGAAATCAGGCGGTCTAGATGTAGATGTAGACATCTCCAGGACACTGGGAGCCTATCAGGCCCAAACCGATTATTCTAATCAAGAGTTTTAATTAAGCACTTATTGCCAGGATCACAGGAATGAGGCCTGCTGTCAAGGAGTAACGGGTAGTTATTTTTTTTTTTTCCTTCTCCTTCTTCACAGTGATAATGTTTGGCTGTGTAGGGGCATCCTTAAGGTTTTCCTAATGTAGGCCACGGGAAGAGTTCCCTGTGAAGTGCACACCGTTGAACAGGCCATGTGGCCGGTGGACACCACAATTAGAAAAGAGAAGAAAAGATATGATCAACTGGTTGCAGATGAATCAGTACCGCAACAACTGCGTCTATGTGCATCCTCCACCCCCAAAACACAAAAGCCATCCTGGCTGGCCCAAGGTTTTAAAAAATATATAAACACACACACGTTGGGTTGGCTTTTATTGGAATGCCTAGATGCAATCTATAGTCATCAAGTTATGGAAAATTCAGGTCACATATAAAGTTAAGAAGGCAAATGAAAAGAACAATACAAATCAGACAAAATGTACATCTCAAAATATCATGAAAGCATTTTGACTGGCTTCGCCTAAAATACTTTGAATATTAATTTCTCTTTTGTAAGCTAATTCTTTTCATTACACAGTCCCCCACCTCCCTGCCAACTCTTAGAAAAAGGTCTTTTGTTTACATATTCCCCAAGGTCACTATTTCTTGTAAAACCATGTCCAGATCACAAGTCTTTTGAGAAAGAAATAGGCTCATTATACCCACTAACAAGACACTAATTGGGTTGATTGACTTCATCTGAAATAAGCACCAGGAGATACTCCAAATCTGTTACTCATCGGTGCCAGTGTAAAGGACCAGTCCATGTCAAGAGGAGGGTAGGAATGTGACTTCACTTCTGTCATGTGGTACAAGCTTTTCATGGTCAATACATTAGAAACATTTCTGAGAATTTAGACTCAGAGCCTCCTTCAACCAAAAGTACTTACAGCATGCTAAATACAGCCCTGCAGAGATGCCGTAGAACAGAACTGCAAACGCCTACGCCAACAGTTAAACAATAAAATGTAGAACAGAGCCATGTTTATGTGGTTTGAAATCTCATAGTTTTCTAAATTGGGGCTTCATAATACTCGCCAAAGGATTTCCAGGATAAAAAATATTACTGCTAATCTGTGCTTTCATTCTAATAAAATATCAGCATTCATTAGAAGATTAATTACTCCGGTATGCTCTACCAAATACACAAAGACAGTAATAGCACTGATACTGTAAATTCAGTAGCTATTTTGAAACTTTCCCAGCCAATCTGTTTAATAAACACGCCTACTGTGCAATTTAGAGTATGTGATACATACAAAGCAGTTAGAAAGTTATCTCCAGTACATCACTTGAACCTTTATATGTACGACATGTTCACTTAGCTATGTTTTATCACCATTATACATAGAGCAAGACAGCGTGTACGATAGCTCAATGAACTGAGAAAGGTTTTCTGACAATATTTCTGTGGCTGAATTTAGTGCTCACGAAAGAGACGTGCCAGAGCGGCCAGAGTCGCACGGAAGTGCAGGTGCTTGGCGCGCGGGCACGCGGGCAGCGGGGCCCGGCTGCCAGGTCACTTCCCGCGGCGTCTGCCACCCCCCGCGTCCCCGAGACAGGGCCGAGGCTGCCGTTCTAACCAGCTCCCGGGCAGGCGGGGTCGTGCGGGCTTAGGGCAGCTTTTGCCTCCCCTTCCTGTCCCTCTTGGTGACCTGAGGGTCCAAACTCGAGACGGGCCGAGGAACCCTGACCCTCCCCATCTGGCTCTCTCACCACGGCTGGGTTCCCGCTCGCTTCCCTGGGTCTGAGGACACATGTCTGTGGTCACGGCTGCCTCCGCCCCTTTCCTGCTCACAAAGGTTTCCCGAGCACCCCACGGGGTCTCTCGCCTCCATCACGAAATGAGGCTCCAAGGAACGCTAACAGCAGAACCCTGGGCTTAACGACACCAAGTTCCCCCCGGACTTCCAGGCCCGAGAGAGGCCAGAGAACTCCTCCTGCCCCGTTTTGCTTGTTGTTTTGGTTTCGTTTGTTTGTTTTTGTGTTTGTATCTTCCGTTACATTCCACCAGCCTTCGTTTTCTACCGTGCCTCTTAGCTGATAATGGTTGAGGACACTGGCCTGATGAAAAAGAGAAGAGAAAGGAGAAGTTCTCTGATGAGCCAGCCACCCCCGAAGGACTGCACTGTCCTACCCATCTAGCGATAGGAAGCGGCACATGTTTTTCAACCTGATACAAAAATATTAACACTTCCGGACATTATAGGCATAAGTCGTTATATCTCTACAATATAATAATGTATACTGTACAGCTGTAACAGATAACAAAAGGTGCAATCCCTTTAAAAGAACCACACAGTTCACATGTTTTTATCGTTTTATTTTTAAGTATAAACTTTTTAAACACTTTACATAAATTAACTCCTCTGAGACTAATATTTGATGTACAGTAAATTGTAATTCATATAAAAATCCATAAACAACTTGTCTCACATAATTTACAAAAGAATCAGGGTTTCCTTTGCGCATCACCAGTGACAAGGACTCTGTGGGCCGGTGTTTTTCTCCGCGAGGCGCACCACGGTGGCCTCGTAAAGTCCCTTAGACATCCCCGCCCCGGCAGAAGTCACTGGTGCCAATGTCCTTTTACAAAGCAGCACAGGGGAAGAGGTCGGGTTGTCCAGGATCAGTAACTCTGCCTCACATTCTAACATTAACAGGGATAGACATCACGTCCTGTGCAGAGAGACTACTTCTTGTAAGCAAAGGGTAATATCTGGCAACACTGTATGCATCTCTACCTTCTTTAAACACAGTGCCTCGAAGAGCAGACGGCCCGGGGCAAAATGTTTGGGCTTTTTTTTTTTCCTTTAATGATCTGTTTTCCTCGCAACACTTTCAGTCCAACTGAGTGCCGCGATCTGCATATGTAAACATATTCTTTAAAGCCGGTCACCTTTAAGGTCATTCAGAAGAAAGGTTTTTGTTTTTGTTTGTCTGCTTTGATTGGGGGGGGGTGGATTTTTTTTTTTCAGAGCAGTCTGGCTCGGTCCGGGGAGCCCCTCGGCTCGCGCCCCGGACGCGTCTGCGCGGAGGTGGCGCCGCGCCTATAGGGCTGGAGAGGCCGGCGGCCCCGCCCGCCCGGCCCCCGCGCACGCGCGCTTCCCCGCCGCCGGGTTTGTCTGCTTTGATTGGGGGGGGGGTGGATTTTTTTTTTTCAGAGCAGTCTGGCTCGGTCCGGGGAGCCCCTCGGCTCGCGCCCCGGACGCGTCTGCGCGGAGGTGGCGCCGCGCCTATAGGGCTGGAGAGGCCGGCGGCCCCGCCCGCCCGGCCCCCGCGCACGCGCGCTTCCCCGCCGCCGGCGCGGGCGTTACCTCCGGCCGATCTCGCTCTGGCGGAGGAACTGGACGTTGTCCGCGCTGTCCGCCAGCTCGGGGTACTGCTCCACCGAGAGCACGTAGTAGCCGTCGTAGCCCTGCACCCTGCCGGCGCTCAGCAGCTGCCGCTTCTCGCCCTCCGTCCAGAGGCGCGCGCCCTCCTCGCCGTCGCGCACGCGCTGCTGCTCGCGCGCCCAGGCCCGGGCGAGCGCGCGCTGCCGCGCCTGCTCGAGCACGCGCGCCTTCTCCTCGTCCAGCGTGGTGCCGTAGCGCACGTGCAGCGCCAGCGCGCCGAACTGCAGCTCCACGTCCGCGAACCTGCGAGTCCTGCCGTTGACCACGGTGGTGGACTGCGACACGGTCACGTTGATGCCGTTCTCCAGCGCCCGGCGGCCGCTCGTCAGGCGCAGCGTGCCCAGGTCGCCCTCGGGCGTGCTGGTCTTGATGAAGTGGTGCGTGTCCCGGCCCTCGACGGTGAAGTGCAGGTCCTCCAGGTACAAGGCGCTGTTGAGCACGGCCGCCACCTTGATGCAGTCCTCGTCGGCGATGTTGAGCGCGTTGGTCTGCACGCGGCCCCGGCTCACGGCCAGCATGACGCCCTTGCCGATCAGCGACTTGACCGTCGCGAACCACAGCCACGACGGCGCGCCGCCGCCCCGGCGCCCGCTGCCCCGCACCTCGGCCATCCTCCCCAGGGACAGGAAGGCCTTGGCCTGCCTCGCCACCTGCTGCTGGACTCCAAACGTGGCCTGAAAAGCGAAACAGAACAGGAGGGCGCTTTAGACAACAGCCTGGCGCCCCTCCCCCCGGGAGCCGGGCCTCCGGGCAGGAGACACGGAGGGGCGGGGGAAAGCGGGGAGCGGGGTGGGGGTGGGGTGCGGGGAGAACCTCCGTCGTCTCTTGAGGGAGGTCAAGGCTTCGACGGCCTGCGGGGAGGGAGGACCCCGGGAGCCTCCCCCTCAGGCCGATCCCCAGTGTGTTTCGAAAGGCAGAGCGAGGTGGTAACGCCATCACGCATTCTGCTTAGCGAAGCGTCTTCCTTTCTAACGTGGGCGAAGCATGCAGGGCTTTGGCCTTCTCTCTCTCACTTTCCAGACGCCCTTTTCCCAGGCGCACCCCACGTGCGGAATCAGCTTATCAGGGCGTCCACCCCAGCACCGTTCTCCATGGCAGGCTGGGGAGAAAGCACCAGCGCCCGGCGGAAGGCTGGAAAGCCTGGGGGCGCTTGGCGCTGGCTCACCGCGCCCCACTTGATACGCTTTGAAAGGCGTGTGCGTTAATTTAGGCAAACTCGGTACCCTCTCCCGGTGCACAGTTTTCAGCTGCGTGTGACCGCTATAACCGGCCACGATGGGCGGCGCACAGTGGACAGCTGGCAACGAGTGTGTATTACTTTAGGAAAACATTTTTTTTTTGCAGACTTAGGGGACAGTGGGCCTTCTACGTTGGCAAGGGTTTTTAATCGGGGGATTTTAACTCGGGCATCTCTTCTACCACCAGATGTTTGTCTGGCCAGTGTTGCCCCAAATGGAAACGTGTTTCGTTTGCAGCAGTGAAAGGCACATTTGTTTCTCTGCTCTCCAGGCAGCCTTGATGTCTTTGCCTGCGATTCCCTAAGCTGTCCTTATGGTGTGCTTCTGATGACAGAGAACCTGAGCCAGGCTGAAAAGGCTGCCTAGGAAAAAAAGTTGGCAGTCCATTTGTACAGTAAGACTTCAGTGTTTTCGGACATGTTGGAAAGTCATCTGCAATTAGGACGTGCTCAAAGGCATTAGTAAACTTCAGAATGTCTTCATGGCACTTGATCAGTGCAGATGTATTTGCAGTTAGAAGTGTCAAAATGGCTCCCAGGTCCTGGAAACTGGATGGGTTTTACTTTTTAAATGTAAAGCTGACATCTGAAAAAGGAATTGCTTTTATGTTAAGTATGACACATATACCAGAAAGCAGAGGTATTGGAACTGTGTATAACTTGTGTGTGTATGTGTGTTTTAGCCAGGATTGCCTTTTCTCTTTGTATTCATTGAAATTATAGGAAATTGGTCAAGGGGCGGGGGGGTGGGGGATGAATCTTTCTAAGGAAGTCTGTGCTCTCTTCTTATCATTACGGGGTAACCCAGTTTCTTGACCTTTAATTATTCTTGCTTTAAGCTAGAAATTCTGGTGTTTCGCTGTTGCATTCCTTTCTGATCTCTGCATGGTGGGAATTAAAAGTGCCACTTTCTGAACTGGCAGCTTTGACTTTGCAATTTTCCATTCTTTCTCCCTTTCTTTTATTTCCCAGAATAGTTCCAGGCTTCCTGCTCTGTTATTTTCAGGAAAATTCCATAAACACCTAGTGGTAGGTGGTGCCTTACCAGAGGCCATTTTATATTTTTAATCCCTTCCCTTGAAACACTGCCAATATTTTAAGGAGGTGGAACTCTGTGGCATTGCTTGTGAGCTGCTAATTTGTGACATGAACCCCCTGCCCTCCTGTTTATCGTATCTTTGCCTTAAGGTCCCAAATACTATAAATGTGCGTTCGTGGGGTTCTCTGTAGAAACCCTGCACTCAAAAATGAGCTTTCGCATTTTATTACCTTTTGATAATGTTTTTCTCTGTTTTTATTAGCATCACTAAAACCAGATTTAAGCCTGTTTCACAGGCCCCGGATTTGCTGAACAGAAATGCAAGAGGTAAGTGGTGCTTTCTTTCCTGAAAGAGTCAAAAAAATTAAAAATGGTCTTTGGTACAGTTTTCACCTGGGTAGTCTGATTAAGCAGGGGAAAATAAGGTGCGGGTAAGCCCTTTATCACCTTTTCATAGTTTTGCTTTTTGTCTCTTACCGGTACATCATCCCACTGCTGACTCTTCACCAGTTCGTAAGAAGGCTCTGTTAAATCGAATTTGGGGACAGGGAACCCAGGAATAGCATTGTGCAGATGGAAGCCAAATGTCACCAGCCAGCTGTTAACATCTAGGAAGAGAAGGTTCCAAATGAAAGGCCTTAGAGTTTATCTTGTGCTTTCCTGCACTGAAAGCCTTACCTTAAAACCCCACATTCACAAACAATGACCCTGAAAAAGAGCCCATGTTTGCCATCACCCTACAATTAAAAACTGACTCTAGACCCAGCAATCCCACTACTGGGCATATACCCTGAGAGAACCATCATTCAAAAAGAGTCATGTACCACAATGTTCATTGCAGCTCTATTTACAATAGCCAGGACATGGAAGCAACCTAAGTGTCCATCGACA
>NC_041233.1:121150763-121161589 GCF_002837175.3 Physeter macrocephalus | reverse complement strand
GAAATTGAGTTATTTGTAGTGAGGTGGATGGACACAGAGTCTGTCATACAGAGTGAAGTAAGTCAGAAAGAGAAAAACAAATACTGTATGCTAACACATATATATGGAATCTAAGAAAAAAAAGGTCCTGAAGAATCTAGGGGTAAGATGGGAATAAAGACACAGACCTACTAGAGAATGGACTTGAGGACACGGGGAGGGGGAAGGGTAAGCTGGGACGAAGTGAGAGAGTGGCAGGGTCATATACACACTACCAGATGTAAAATAGATAGCTAGTGAGAAGCAGCCGCATAGCACAGGGAGATCAGCTTGGTGCTTTGTGACCACCTAGAGGGGTGGGATAGGGAGGGTGGGAGGGAGACGCAAGAGGGAGGGGATATGGGATATATGTATATGTATAACTGATTCACTTTGTTGTAAAGCAGAAACTAACACACCATTGTAAAGCAATTATACTCCAATAAAGATGTTAAAAAAAAAAAACTGACGATTTTCAGACATGGTGACAATAACTTCAGTAGCAGAACGAAGTGAGACAGGGCTGCAGACATTGCGGATAACAGAGACTCACTTCGACAGAGTGGGTACACGGTCCCTCGTGCGAAGTTGCAACCCGTGCTGGTGATTGTGATAAAAAATGCGAATAACAACGCCCAGAGCATGAAACAGACAGCGTTGTTGACAACAAATGACATTTGTAGTTAGTAAAGGCTGGTCTTAAATAGAAGTCGTGTGTTATTAGCTTTCAAAAGCGACTGCCCAAGTATATGCAGGCTTCCACCACCCATTTTCTATTCATAAGAACCCTGAATTGAGGGTATGAAGATCAACAGTTGATTATTAAAGATGAATGGCGAAAGCTGGCCAAGGGCACAGGCTTTCTGATTCCCATCAGTTCTGACTTCAGAGGCTCACTGTGCAGAGGTGGAGGCAAACTTTTGGGGGAGAGAGGCTGGAAACCTTTAAATGGTATTTTAAAATATTGCCACGTGACTCCAAAAGCCGTTAAGCTGAAAATAAGGCTTTTATTCTGTTCCGGAGGTTATAATGTTACAGAACTAGTCAGCAGGCTTGCAGCTTTATGAGTACAGTTGGGTGTAGATTATTTTATATATTAAGCACATTGCTGGAAAATTTGAAATTGCATTTCACCTAATATATTTTATGCCGTTCCATCTCTCTTTTGATGTTTTTCAGAAAATGCTGCTGTGGCATTCGCTGCCGTCCACGTTGCTAGGAGAGGATGAATCCAGAAGCTGTGGGCTTTCCAGCCTTTCAGCCACTGTCAACACCTCTTAAATAACCAGTGGTAAACTGCTTGTCAGAATGATGGAGGGCCACTTGTTCCCCATTTCCTTCTCCAGGGCACAAACTCTCACTTCGCTGCCAGGTTGGCAGGTCCCTTTGTGCAGGCATCATATAGCCTATAAACCCAGTGGTGTTCTCCCTGTTTTAAATGGAGGGTTGCTGGTGGTGGTGGAGGATAGCAAGTAACACACTGTGTGTGCGTGTGTGCGTGCGCGCGCGCGCGCGCGCGTGCGTAAGATTACGGGGGCTTGTATGTTAGGGAAAATTCTTGGATGGTGCAGTGCTGGGGCAAAGGTACTCCTACTGTGAACAATGTGAAGCAGTGAAAATCGGAGGCGCCTATTAAGTGTTGAAAATTACTGCCCAACAAGTGGGACGTGAAGGCAGATGAGTACTGGAAAACCCTGAAGGAGAATTCCGTAAGGGTGTTGCTGAATCAGGGCGCTGAGAGAAGGGACACTGAACTGGCTCGCGAGGGAGAGGGCTACGAAAAGCCCGGGAAAGCAGGAGGCAGATGTGCAGTGAACAGGGGGCGGAGAGCGGCGCCGAAAACAGACATCTGGGAACGCCTCAAGCACTGGGCGAGAAAAGAGACAGCCCGGAGGAGCACCTAACAGGAGCCAAAGCAAAACAGAAAACTCCAGAATACCTTCCTCTAGGAAACATAAATAGAGCCAAGAGGTTAAGTATGGCAGTGTGCCTCAGGAATGGGAGGTGGAAACAGAAGGGTTCAGAACCCCTGGAGCAGAGCCTGAGGGAAGATCTCAGCTCCCTACGGGACTCCGCGTGCACCGTGGGTGGGGCGTAAATGTGTGCAGCCACTAAGGGGAGAGGATGGCGGTTCCCCACAGAACTGAGAGCTGCCGTACGATCCAGCAATCTCTCTCCTGGATATTTATCCAAAAAATACAAAAACACTAATTCGAAAAGATACATCCATCCCTAGGTTCATGGCAGCATCCTTTACAAGAGCCAAGATATGGAAACAACCTAAGTGCTTATCAGTACATGAATGGATAAAGAAGTATGGTATGTGTACACACACACACACACACACACACACACACAATGGAGTCTTAGTCACACAAAAAATGAAATCTTGCCATTTGTGACAACGTGGATGGATGGACCTTGAGGGTATTACGCTAAGTGAAGTAATTCAGACGGAGAAAGGCAAACACTGTATGACTTCACTCATATGATACAACAATTTTTTATTTTTTGGCCGCGCTGTGCAGCTTGTGGGATCTTAATTCCCTGACCAGGGATTGAACCCAGGCCTTTGGCAGTGAAAACACAAGAGTCTTACCCACTGGACCACCAGGGAATTCCCCTAACTCATATGATATTTTTTTAAAAAAACAAATAAATGACCAAACCAAACATGTAGGTATACAGAACAGAGTAGTGGATGTGTATACACACACACACACACACACACACACACAATGGAGTCTTAGTCACACAAAAAATGAAATCTTGCCATTTGTGACAACGTGGATGGATGGACCTTGAGGGTATTACGCTAAGTGAAGTAATTCAGACGGAGAAAGGCAAACACTGTATGACTTCACTCATATGATACAACAATTTTTTATTTTTTGGCCGCGCTGTGCAGCTTGTGGGATCTTAATTCCCTGACCAGGGATTGAACCCAGGCCTTTGGCAGTGAAAACACAAGAGTCTTACCCACTGGACCACCAGGGAATTCCCCTAACTCATATGATATTTTTTTAAAAAAACAAATAAATGACCAAACCAAACATGTAGGTATACAGAACAGAGTAGTGGTTACCAGAAGGGCAGGAGGCGGGGAGGACAAAGTGGGTAAAGGGCATCAACTGTATGGTGACAGGTGTTCAATCAGTTTTCGTTGGCGAGCACGCTGTCGTGTATACAGAAGTAGAAATAGAATGGTATACACATGAAACTTATAATGTTGTAAAGCAACGTTACCTCAATAAAGAGTAAAGAAGCTGCTCGTTAAAGGGAACTAGGGTCATGCTTGCAAGGACCTGGTCTCTGTTTCACATCCTGCTGCTTCTGTGGTGGCCGAAGGGGGACCCAACGTTTTAAACTGGATCATGCACTAAATTTGGAAAGGTCTTGAATCTATACCCATATTGGCAGAAAAGTTAATGTGTTCATTAGCAGCGCCACCGTACAAGAACACTGCCCTAATTGGTGGTGAAGACAGTAGCGTAAGAGGACAGAATTGGGGAGAGAAACAGGATCCGCCGGCTAAGCAGCTGAGGGGAGAGCCTGTGTCATCACTGTCCCCAGGCGACGGTGGGGAAGGGGGAGTTAACCACCCCCCAGGGATGGGCTGCTGAGTCACGTGGTGGCGTGTTCCTTACTGATTCCTTCATTAGAACTTGACACGTGTGTAAAAGGAAAACCAACATCACACATTGGTAAGGCAGTTACTATTTAAAGCAGAATGGCATATGTTACTGTATTTAATACCATAAAGTAGGCATTGCTCTCCCCATTTTACTGTTAAGGAAACAGACTCAAAAAGTCATGTCACTTGGCTCTAAAGCGTTGGGACTGGAACTCCAATTTGGGGACTCCAAGTTCCTCGTGTTTTCTGCACCCCCATGTCCCTTCCCTTCCTTAAGTGACTGGATCGCGTGTCATTTCAGAAGCCTGTGGTCTTGGGCACTGGCAGACAGAACAGGAAGTCACAAACTATGTCTCAGTGTCCCTTTGTGCTTTCTCCTTGGTTTCATTTAAAAGGTTAGGCATTTGATTTTTTTTTTTTTTTAGGCATTTGATTTTGCATGAGGAAAGCATACAGTTAAACTACCAGCCGTTATTTCGTGTGTTAATCCAGTGATTAAAGTACTTGGAAAGGAAAAACAATTATACTTACCTGTGATGTAGTCTTTCACATCATGGATTTTGCTTGCAGGGTTGTTATTCCTAAACATATACAGGTTAAAGGGAGCTGGGTCCTTCCCAATTCTTTTCCAGATTTCTATGTCAGGCGTTGTCCATCGTCCTGCCAAAATGTCATAATCCCTTTCTCCAAAGTGGATTAATTTTGTGAGTGGGTCATACAAGCCACCATGAAATCCAATTACCAGCTGAAAGTCAATGTTGGAGTCAAAGTAGATTTCGCCGTATGCGGTGTACTGAATCTGTTTGAGCATAAGCCCGTTGCTGCTGAAAACAGCCAGTGGTGTCCCTGTGTTGTCTGACGCGATGTAGAATTCATCCCCGCTGCTGATTTCCATGGCAAAGAGATGTCCTTGGAGATCGTAATAGAGGGAGGTGATCTCTGAACTCGAATGGTTGTAGACGTGAGTAATCCTGGTGGGATAAGTGAGGTCCGCATAAAAAAACTGCAGGTGCTGGCCCAGACTGGTCTTGCTAGACACACGCCTGCCCAGGCCATCGTAACGATAGATCACTGTCCAGCCACTGCCTTTACTGTACACTCGGGTCAGAAGTCCCTTGGAGCTGTACTCAAAGATCTCTGTGCCTCTTTGACGCAGGAAACCATCTTCATCCAAGCGGTACTGAACGTCACCCAGTCGGGTGATCCTGTCTCGCAGGTCATAGCGAAGAGGGGTCAAACGTGCGCTGTTACTTGGGTTCAGTAAGTGGAGGTTTCCGTTCAGGTCGTAGTTGTAACGCCACATGATTTTTTCATTTAGGTAAACTGTCTGGAGCTGTCCGTCAACATCGTACTCATAAGCATATTTGGTAGTGTTGGCGAAGGGCCCTATTTTAATCTCTCTCTTGGTTACCCGACCCATGTTATCATACTGAATTGTAATCCAGTACATGAGTGACCTGAAGATCTCATACTGAATTTCTTTGATGCGGCCGTGGGCATCGAAGTGCTTCGTGTAAGTCATTACAGCTGTGGAAATGATCTGGTTAATATCATAATATATAACTCCAAATTTTCCAAACTGCTCCACTTTTCCAGAAATGTCATCGAACTGATAGAGGTCAATGGGCAGCGGAGTTTCATTGATGACACCCTGCATGCTGGTCACCCGAAAGCTGTTGTCATAGCTGTAGTCGAATCTCGCGTTCACCATCCCATCTTCACTAAAGCGGAAAATCTGTCTGTCAATGAGAGGTCCAATTTGCCTGTACCTGATGGTGCAAATAAAACCATCACTCTGGAGGTTTACCGTTTTGAGGACGCCGGCCGTTTCATCGTAGGTAAAACTGACTCTCGTGCTGTCGTATAAGATTTCTGAGAGCCTGGTCTGCCTCCTGTACTTGAATAAGACCCTCCGACTGGTACCCAGGAAAGCCGTCTGGAGAAGCAGCCCCCCCTCGTTGTAGTCCGTGATGACAGAGGCATTGCTCTCCGGGGGGTTGTATATGTTACGGTAATAGCCGATGGAGCGGATGGTCTGCATTGTGTGGCGAGCCACGCTGGGCATGGTGACGGCCGACAGCTGGTCCCACATATCGTACTCGAAGATGTACTGCCGCTGGCTATGGAGGAGAAGCACCATGGACTGCAAAGAGGGAACACACCGTTAGCCGGCGCTGTGGATGGCGCGGGGAAGCAAAAGCAGATCTAGTGACCACAGATCCGCAAAACCACTCCACTTGAGAGAATGGATTTCATTGCCACTGAGCTCTCCTTGACTTTCCATGCCGTTACCGATTTCCTGCCTAATTTGCCTGGATGCTTAATTGTGAGGGGTTCTGCACTGAGTGCCTCAAATCTCAGGATCGTACCTTTTTTTTTTTTTTTTTTTTTTTCAGGCATTCACAGCCAAGCAGAAGATTGTCAATGGATTCCGGTAAGTCGTAATACGGGCACGAGCAAAGCTGCTTCAAAGACAGCATTTCAAGGGGAAAACAGCATATGGGAAGTGCAGTCCTGTCCATAATTAGCAATTATTTAGTAAGGTGGCTTTTCCCCCTCGTTTGATTGAAGAGCCACTCAAATCATGTTTTAATTTCCAGTGCATTTGGGGGAGGAGCAAAGCATCCAAAACATTACTTTATAAAGAAGAAACATAAAATTAGCCCCAAATGGATCATGTGTACCTAAAGCATCAACAGCAACAAACAAATCACTCGGTGAATGAGAGCTGTCAATGCCCTTGTTAGGAATGTGGATCCAGATATTTTGTTTGTTTGCAAATTCTTAAATGGCCTCTGTAATGACAGGAAAATCTGAATTCTGAAATTTCCTTTTGTGAGCACCAAATCGGACTTGTACCTCAGGTGCGGGGAGGATGGTTCCTGGGCTACAGGCTTGCTTTGGTGCTAAATTATGAGATGAATAGATAGATAAATAAAAATAAGCTCTGCATATTTTGCAAGTAATTGCAGAAAGGCAAAAGACAATGTATTAGGCCAACGTGAGAGAAGGCCAACCTGGAGGCTGGTTAGGTAGCTCTTGCTGTGGTGCAGTGCATGGGCGGTTCCATCCTCTGAGGAAGCCCCCCTCTAAAACCTGCCAGACCAAATGGAAGGATGGCCAAACCGGGAGGGTGGTTAGATTAGGAGCCCACTTCCCCACCTACCCCCCGCACCGGGACTCGCTCTTTGCTTTTGACATAGAAACGCATAACCCCGCGTCCAAGGCTCATTCTTTGCTTCTTTAGCGTCCACCATTTTCAAAAGCAGCTGGCCTGGCTTACACTTCTGCAGAACCTCCTCTCTGGGCACACCTAGGGGCGATTTTTGTGCACAGACTCCGGGGCAAATGTCTCGAGACTTGTTCCTGATGGTCTGCATCCTTCCCTGGACTGTTGGTGCATTCACAGGACCCAGGACTGCGGTCATTCAGAATCACAGCTCACGGTAGGTAGTAGAATATTCCTTACTTGGCCATGAAAAAGTTTTGGCTTAGGGTGCCTATCCTAGCGAGGAAATGGAAATTGTCTGGGTGGATTTTAGAGATTTGGGAGAGATGGTGAGAAAGTGCTCGTTGGCTTTTCTCATCCCTGTTGATACATGGACGTGATCTCGGTTACTGCTGGTGTCGTTTTGTGACAGTGGCCCTTGCCAATGACATGCCCCTTGGCTCCCTTTAAAGATTTTTCAGTCACATTATGGTCACTACTCTCAACTTTGGGGGCCTGAGAGTTTATTCTGTTTAGTGATTGATTGATTTTTGGCCTCACTGCTCGGCTTGCAGGATCTTGGTTCCTCGAGCAGGGATCAAACCCACACCCCAGCATTGGCAGTGCGGACTCCTAACCACTGGACCTCCAAGGAAGTCCCAGTCTGGGAGTTTATATTTCTGTTACTCTTCTCTGTAATGTGCTTAATTTAAATTGGGAAGAGTGTTGCAGAATGAAGTAGTGTTCCACTCCCAGCAACTTCAGGCAGGAGTTGTCTCGGGGCTTGTAGGTTGCAGGATGAGATATTTTCCAGGTGTCGGGACTTGCTCCCAGGAAGGTAAGTGTGGAGGGGGCTTACTCTGTGCTCTCTCAACAAATAACAGCCTGACGACTAACTGTAGCGTGTGATGACGAGTCTGGAGGGAAACTGTCACCTAAGGGGCCTCCGCCGTTGTCTCAGGGGTGCGTCTCTTCTAAGGAGGGCACATAGGCGGGTTTGCAAGAGGAGAACTTGGCAAGTAGGGTGGTAGCTGCAAGCACTCTAGAGTTAGCGGGCTGCCTGAAGGTGAGCTCTGAACACGAACCGGTGCTCAGGAAGTGGAACTAGCCAGGACGGCTCAGGGGCAGGGGAGAGGTAGGTCCAGAGCATCTCTGGTGGAGACCCCGCGGGGCGAGTGAGCGGGACAGCGACGTGCGTGTGAGTGTTCGGAGGACAGGGTTATTGTGTGTAACCGAGGAAGGGGCGGGCCGTGAGGCTGGGAGCTGTGTCTGTGCCTCAGCTGCCGTGTGGCCGCTGGCAGTGCGGGGGCGCTGAGCTGAGAGGCCCCCGAACGCAAAACCAGTGCGAACCTGCGTCTCAAAGGCAGGTGAAACCCCCCATGAATAGGCCTCTTGGTGGATTCTCCTTCTTCAGGAAGGAACTACAGGGAGGTGGTCTCTGCCTCCACTGTTCTATTGTTTTAAAAAATATTTATTTACTTATTTATTTTGGGCTGCGTCGGGTCTTAGTTGAGGCACATGGGGTCTCTCCCTGGGGCGCGCGGGCTCGGCAGTTGTGGCGCGTGGGATCTTAGTTCCCGGACCACGGATCGAACCCGCGCCCCCTGCATTAGAGGGAGGATTCTTAACCGGTGGAGCACCAGGGAGGTCCCTCCTTTTCTTTCACTTTCATTCCCTCTTGGGCCCAGTCGCTGCCCGAAACGTGGCATCTAGGACCCGGCACTCTGCGCACGGATAACTTGGAGTCTTGTTCGGTGTCGTGCACTGCTCTCAAGAATGGGTTCTCTTTACACGCAGAAGCTAGGGGAGAGGCCGCAGAGGACCAGACGTGTGGCTTTCTTACAAAACAGCCTCTTTTGGTTACTAATGCATCAGTAGGGTGTATGTGCTTTTATGGTTATGTCGAAGCTCTGCGGGCAACAACGCAAAATTGACAGCTTTAACTGTGCGAGTGCGTAAGGCTCTTTCTCAAATGAAAAAGCTCGCACGGAGATGATTTACAAATGACTAACAAGCTCAAGGTCTAATCTGTGAATGTTGTTGACGTATGAGGTTGGCAGGTGGGCGCTGTTGTGGCTTGTTTGGTTACAGCATAAATCACGTAAAAGGGTCTCGGAGAGGAGAACTTAACTGAGGAGAAACACCGTGGCTAATGCAGAAATTCATCAGTGCTCTACGGATGTGATCTACACGTGGGTACTCAGAATAACACACGGGGCTCAGTCACGTGACACTGGTCCCCCCGGAAGTGCGCTCGGGTGACTGCTGGAAAATACCGATCACCGCTTCCCTGGGTTTACCCTCTGTGTGCAGGCGTACCTTTTCCAAGTACGTGTAACTCCACGTTTTACCGTCAGCAAAAACCCGGGAAACGATCCTCCCCTGTCCGTCATAATCTACTTTCTCGCTTGTAGTTCCTCGCTGGATGCTGGCAATTTGACC
Organism: Physeter macrocephalus; assembly: GCF_002837175.3. Lineage (NCBI taxonomy): Eukaryota > Metazoa > Chordata > Mammalia > Artiodactyla > Physeteridae > Physeter > Physeter macrocephalus. The sequence continues at coordinate 121,152,287 of NC_041233.1, read as the reverse complement.
CGTGGATGAATAGGTGACATTGACGGCCATCAGCTTGCTGCTTGGCAGCCAGAGAGTCGGGTGCCCTGATGTGTCGTAGGCGATCCTCAGGAGAAATTTACGGTGGTCATCATAGATCTTTTCTGTCTTTGTTGTTCGATCAAAGTCAACTGAAAGGAGGTTTCTGCCATTAACCTGTTACCACACCAACAAGATGATAAAATAAATCACGCTGTTCCCATACCAGCCCCTTATTCCTCTTCAGGGCCCCCGCTATTGTTTAAACACCATTTATGATGATTGATTCTCTTTGTCAGTAAACTAATTTAGCAACTTCTTGGGTACCAGTGCAAGGCAGTAGATTAACTGCTCTTTTAAAAGGTTTCATTAAGCAGAAATACAGCCTGGCATTTGTTCAAAACCTTTTCAATTAAATTTTGTAACCTTAAGCAACTGATAAGAAAAATGCCGAAATGCATTTGCTTTAAAGTTTGCTCAGAAGATAGGAAGGTGGTAAACCTGACATCTCTGCACATTACTCAGATCCTTGCCCAGCCCCGCCCAGAAGACATTGGGAAATAATTGCTTACTAGATTAATCATGGCTACATTAAATAAAACGGTGGTAATGTGATTCTAGCCCTTCGAAGAGCAGTTAAGAACAGTTAATGTGGAACCCACATTACCGTAAATTATTATTTAGTTTAAATAGCAGGAGGTTACAAACACGATCCTTGTTTTTGTCTAAGTGCTGAAGTGTCACAATTTTTTGGAATGCCTTTTTCTTTGATAACATCTGGTTCACTGGCAAGGACTTCAGATCCTTCACTCCCACATCTACACAGTCTGACCACTGTGCTTACTTTACAAATCTAGCCCCATGCTGTTGTCATAGGGTCTCCGTGTCACGTCCAGAATCTCTGACTACATCTGGCTGTTACTGTCTGTGGTCCAGGGCACACACCAGCCAGCATCTGTTACTGTGGTGGACATGTGGCCTTGGTTAAATTCTACTTTACACGTGGTCTACAGTGTTTGCAGAAGACCAGGGCCAGTCCATTCTTTGGTTTCCTACTGCACCTTTGTGGTGATGGTGGCTTGTCCATACCAAAATGCTCATTAACTGTTCGGATTGTTACAAGTTAAATGGGAAAATCTTTATTTTACTTAACCATGTCCTAGCTAGAACCTTCAAAACAGACAGCTCCAGCTGATCACTTATACACACACACACACACACACACACACACACACACGCACATCACTTATACACACACACACCACTTATACACACACACGCCACTTATACACGCACACACGCCACTTATACACACACACACCACTATACACACACATACACACCACTTATACACACACACGCCACTTATACACACACACCACTATACACACACACATACACACCACTTATACACACACCCCACTTATACACACAGACACATACACCCCACTTATACACACACAGACACACACACCACTTATACACACACACGCCACTTATACACACACACCACTATACACACACACA